>NC_080671.1:250071998-250371998 GCF_030247195.1 Topomyia yanbarensis
TACGAAACTAAAAAAACGAAACTAAACGAAACTAAACGAAACTAAACGAAACTAAACGAAACTAAACGAAACTAAACGAAACTAAACGAAACTAAACGAAACTAAACGAAACTAAACGAAACTAAACGAAACTAAACGAAACTAAACGAAACTAAACGAAACTAAACGAAACTAAACGAAACTAAACGAAACTAAACGAAACTAAACGAAACTAAACGAAACTAAACGAACTAAACGAAACTAAACGAAACTAAACGAAACTAAACGAAACTAAACGAAACTAAACGAAACTAAACGAAACTAAACGAAACTAAACGAAACTAAACGAAACTAAACGAAACTAAACGAAACTAAACGAAACTAAACGAAACTAAACGAAACTAAACGAAACTAAACGAAACTAAACGAAACTAAACGAAACTAAACGAAACTAAACGAAACTAAACGAAACTAAACGAAACTAAACGAAACTAAACGAAACTAAACGAAACTAAACGAAACTAAACGAAACTAAACGAAACTAAACGAAACTAAACGAAACTAAACGAAACTAAACGAAACTAAACGAAACTAAACGAAACTAAACGAAACTAAACGAAACTAAACGAAACTAAACGAAACTAAACGAAACTAAACGAAACTAAACGAAACTAAACGAAACTAAACGAAACTAAACGAAACTAAACGAAACTAAACGAAACTAAACGAAACTAAACGAAACTAAACGAAACTAAACGAAACTAAACGAAACTAAACGAAACTAAACGAAACTAAACGAAACTAAACGAACTAAACGAAACTAAACGAAACTAAACGAAACTAAACGAAACTAAACGAAACTAAACGAAACTAAACGAAACTAAACGAAACTAAACGAAACTAAACGAAACTAAACGAAACTAAACGAAACTAAACGAAACTAAACGAAACTAAACGAAACTAAACGAAACTAAACGAAACTAAACGAAACTAAACGAGAAACTAAACGAAACTAAACGAAACTAAACGAAACTAAACGAAACTAAACGAAACTAAACGAAACTAAACGAAACTAAACGAAACTAAACGAAACTAAACGAAACTAAACGAAACTAAACGAAACTAAACGAAACTAAACGAAACTAAACGAAACTAAACGAAACTAAACGAAACTAAACGAAACTAAACGAAACTAAACGAAACTAAACGAAACTAAACGAAACTAAACGAAACTAAACGAAACTAAACGAAACTAAACGAAACTAAACGAAACTAAACGAAACTAAACGAAACTAAACGAAACTAAACGAAACTAAACGAAACTAAACGAAACTAAACGAAACTAAACGAAACTAAACGAAACTAAACGAAACTAAACGAAACTAAACGAAACTAAACGAAACTAAACGAAACTAAACGAAACTAAACGAAACTAAACGAAACTAAACGAAACTAAACGAAACTAAACGAAACTAAACGAAACTAAACGAAACTAAACGAAACTAAACGAAACTAAACGAAACTAAACGAAACTAAACGAAACTAAACGAAACTAAACGAAACTAAACGAAACTAAACGAAACTAAACGAAACTAAACGAAACTAAACGAAACTAAACGAAACTAAACGAAACTAAACGAAACTAAACGAAACTAAACGAAACTAAACGAAACTAAACGAAACTAAACGAAACTAAACGAAACTAAACGAAACTAAACGAAACTAAACGAAACTAAACGAAACTAAACGAAACTAAACGAAACTAAACGTCGAAACTAAACGAAACTAAACGAAACTAAACGAAACTAAACGAAACTAAACGAAACTAAACGAAACTAAACGAAACTAAACGAAACTAAACGAAACTAAACGAAACTAAACGAAACTAAACGAAACTAAACGAAACTAAACGAAACTAAACGAAACTAAACGAAACTAAACGAAACTAAACGAAACTAAACGAAACTAAACGAAACTAAACGAAACTAAACGAAACTAAACGAAACTAAACGAAACTAAACGAAACTAAACGAAACTAAACGAAACTAAACGAAACTAAACGAAACTAAACGAAACTAAACGAAACTAAACGAAACTAACGAAACTAAACGAAACTAAACGAAACTAAACGAAACTAAACGAAACTAAACGAAACTAACGAAACTAAACGAAACTAAACGAAACTAAACGAAACTAAACGAAACTAAACGAAACTAAACGAAACTAAACGAAACTAAACGAAACTAAACGAAACTAAACGAAACTAAACGAAACTAAACGAAACTAAACGAAACTAAACGAAACTAAACGAAACTAAACGAAACTAAACGAAACTAAACGAAACTAAACGAAACTAAACGAAACTAAACGAAACTAAACGAAACTAAACGAAACTAAACGAAACTAAACGAAACTAAACGAAACTAAACGAAACTAAACGAAACTAAACGAAACTAAACGAAACTAAACGAAACTAAACGAAACTAAACGAAACTAAACGAAACTAAACGAAACTAAACGAAACTAAACGAAACTAAACGAAACTAAACGAAACTAAACGAAACTAAACGAAACTAAACGAAACTAAACGAAACTAAACGAAACTAAACGAAACTAAACGAAACTAAACGAAACTAAACGAAACTAAACGAAACTAAACGAAACTAAACGAAACTAACGAAACTAAACGAAACTAAACGAAACTAACTAAACTAACTAACTAAACTAAACTAAACTAAACTAAACTAAACTAAACTAAACTAAACTAAACTAAACTAAACTAAACTAAACTAAACTAAACTAAACTAAACTAAACTAAACTAAACTAAACTAAACTAAACTAAACTAAACTAAACTAAACTAAACTAAACTAAACTAAACTAAACTAACTAAACTAAACTAAACTAAACTAAACTAAATAAACTAAACTAAACTAAACTAAACTAAACTAAACTAAACTAAACTAAACGAAACTAAACGAAACTAAACGAAACTAAACGAAACTAAACGAAACTAAACGAAACTAAACGAAACTAAACGAAACTAAACGAAACTAAACGAAACTAAACGAAACTAAACGAAACTAAACGAAACTAAACGAAACTAAACGAAACTAAACGAAACTAAACGAAACTAAACGAAACTAAACGAAACTAAACGAAACTAAACGAAACTAAACGAAACTAAACGAAACTAAACGAAACTAAACGAAACTAAACGAAACTAAACGAAACTAAACGAAACTAAACGAAACTAAACGAAACTAAACGAAACTAAACGAAACTAAACGAAACTAAACGAAACTAAACGAAACTAAACGAAACTAAACGAAACTAAACGAAACTAAACGAAACTAAACGAAACTAAACGAAACTAAACGAAACTAAACGAAACTAAACGAAACTAAACGAAACTAAACGAAACTAAACGAAACTAAACGAAACTAAACGAAACTAAACGAAACTAAACGAAACTAAACGAAACTAAACGAAACTAAACGAAACTAAACGAAACTAAACGAAACTAAACGAAACTAAACGAAACTAAACGAAACTAAACGAAACTAAACGAAACTAAACGAAACTAAACGAAACTAAACGAAACTAAACGAAACTAAACGAAACTAAACGAAACTAAACGAAACTAAACGAAACTAAACGAAACTAAACGAAACTAAACGAAACTAAACGAAACTAAACGAAACTAAACGAAACTAAACGAAACTAAACGAAACTAAACGAAACTAAACGAAACTAAACGAAACTAAACGAAACTAAACGAAACTAAACGAAACTAAACGAAACTAAACGAAACTAAACGAAACTAAACGAAACTAAACGAAACTAAACGAAACTAAACGAAACTAAACGAAACTAAACGAAACTAAACGAAACTAAACGAAACTAAACGAAACTAAACGAAACTAAACGAAACTAAACGAAACTAAACGAAACTAAACGAAACTAAACGAAACTAAACGAAACTAAACGAAACTAAACGAAACTAAACGAAACTAAACGAAACTAAACGAAACTAAACGAAACTAAACGAAACTAAACGAAACTAAACGAAACTAAACGAAACTAAACGAAACTAAACGAAACTAAACGAAACTAAACGAAACTAAACGAAACTAAACGAAACTAAACGAAACTAAACGAAACTAAACGAAACTAAACGAAACTAAACGAAACTAAACGAAACTAAACGAAACTAAACGAAACTAAACGAAACTAAACGAAACTAAACGAAACTAAACGAAACTAAACGAAACTAAACGAAACTAAACGAAACTAAACGAAACTAAACGAAACTAAACGAAACTAAACGAAACTAAACGAAACTAAACGAAACTAAACGAAACTAAACGAAACTAAACGAAACTAAACGAAACTAAACGAAACTAAACGAAACTAAACGAAACTAAACGAAACTAAACGAAACTAAACGAAACTAAACGAAACTAAACGAAACTAAACGAAACTAAACGAAACTAAACGAAACTAAACGAAACTAAACGAAACTAAACGAAACTAAACGAAACTAAACGAAACTAAACGAAACTAAACGAAACTAAACGAAACTAAACGAAACTAAACGAAACTAAACGAAACTAAACGAAACTAAACGAAACTAAACGAAACTAAACGAAACTAAACGAAACTAAACGAAACTAAACGAAACTAAACGAAACTAAACGAAACTAAACGAAACTAAACGAAACTAAACGAAACTAAACGAAACTAAACGAAACTAAACGAAACTAAACGAAACTAAACGAAACTAAACGAAACTAAACGAAACTAAACGAAACTAAACGAAACTAAACGAAACTAAACGAAACTAAACGAAACTAAACGAAACTAAACGAAACTAAACGAAACTAAACGAAACTAAACGAAACTAAACGAAACTAAACGAAACTAAACGAAACTAAACGAAACTAAACGAAACTAAACGAAACTAAACGAAACTAAACGAAACTAAACGAAACTAAACGAAACTAAACGAAACTAAACGAAACTAAACGAAACTAAACGAAACTAAACGAAACTAAACGAAACTAAACGAAACTAAACGAAACTAAACGAAACTAAACGAAACTAAACGAAACTAAACGAAACTAAACGAAACTAAACGAAACTAAACGAAACTAAACGAAACTAAACGAAACTAAACGAAACTAAACGAAACTAAACGAAACTAAACGAAACTAAACGAAACTAAACGAAACTAAACGAAACTAAACGAAACTAAACGAAACTAAACGAAACTAAACGAAACTAAACGAAACTAAACGAAACTAAACGAAACTAAACGAAACTAAACGAAACTAAACGAAACTAAACGAAACTAAACGAAACTAAACGAAACTAAACGAAACTAAACGAAACTAAACGAAACTAAACGAAACTAAACGAAACTAAACGAAACTAAACGAAACTAAACGAAACTAAACGAAACTAAACGAAACTAAACGAAACTAAACGAAACTAAACGAAACTAAACGAAACTAAACGAAACTAAACGAAACTAAACGAAACTAAACGAAACTAAACGAAACTAAACGAAACTAAACGAAACTAAACGAAACTAAACGAAACTAAACGAAACTAAACGAAACTAAACGAAACTAAACGAAACTAAACGAAACTAAACGAAACTAAACGAAACTAAACGAAACTAAACGAAACTAAACGAAACTAAACGAAACTAAACGAAACTAAACGAAACTAAACGAAACTAAACGAAACTAAACGAAACTAAACGAACTAAACTAAACTAAACTAAACTAAACTAAACTAAACTAAACTAAACTAAACTAAACTAAACTAAACTAAACTAAACTAAACTAAACTAAACTAAACTAAACTAAACTAAACTAAACTAAACTAAACTAAACTAAACTAAACTAAACTAAACTAAACTAAACTAAACTAAACTAAACTAAACTAAACTAAACTAAACTAAACTAAACTAAACTAAACTAAACTAAACTAAACTAAACTAAACTAAACTAAACTAAACTAAACTAAACTAAACTAAACTAAACTAAACTAAACTAAACTAAACTAAACCTAAACTAAACTAAACTAAACTAAACTAAACTAAACTAAACTAAACTAAACTAAACTAAACTAAACTAAACTAAACTAAACTAAACTAAACTAAACTAAACTAAACTAAACTAAACTAAACTAAACTAAACTAAACTAAACTAAACTAAACTAAACTAAACTAAACTAAACTAAACTAAACTAAACTAAACTAAACTAAACTAAACTAAACTAAACTAAACTAAACTAAACTAAACTAAACTAAACTAAACTAAACTAAACTAAACTAAACTAAACTAAACTAAACTAAACTAAACTAAACTAAACTAAACTAAACTAAACTAAACTAAACTAAACTAAACTAAACTAAACTAAACTAAACTAAACTAAACTAAACTAAACTAAACTAAACTAAACTAAACTAAACTAAACTAAACTAAACTAAACTAAACTAAACTAAACTAAACTAAACTAAACTAAACTAAACTAAACTAAACTAAACTAAACTAAACTAAACTAAACTAAACTAAACTAAACTAAACTAAACTAAACTAAACTAAACTAAACTAAACTAAACTAAACTAAACTAAACTAAACTAAACTAAACTAAACTAAACTAAACTAAACTAAACTAAACTAAACTAAACTAAACTAAACTAAACTAAACTAAACTAAACTAAACTAAACTAAACTAAACTAAACTAAACTAAACTAAACTAAACTAAACTAAACTAAACTAAACTAAACTAAACTAAACTAAACTAAACTAAACTAAACTAAACTAAACTAAACTAAACTAAACTAAACTAAACTAAACTAAACTAAACTAAACTAAACTAAACTAAACTAAACTAAACTAAACTAAACTAAACTAAACTAAACTAAACTAAACTAAACTAAACTAAACTAAACTAAACTAAACTAAACTAAACTAAACTAAACTAAACTAAACTAAACTAAACTAAACTAAACTAAACTAAACTAAACTAAACTAAACTAAACTAAACTAAACTAAACTAAACTAAACTAAACTAAACTAAACTAAACTAAACTAAACTAAACTAAACTAAACTAAACTAAACTAAACTAAACTAAACTAAACTAAACTAAACTAAACTAAACTAAACTAAACTAAACTAAACTAAACTAAACTAAACTAAACTAAACTAAACTAAACTAAACTAAACTAAACTAAACTAAACTAAACTAAACTAAACTAAACTAAACTAAACTAAACTAAACTAAACTAAACTAAACTAAACTAAACTAAACTAAACTAAACTAAACTAAACTAAACTAAACTAAACTAAACTAAACTAAACTAAACTAAACTAAACTAAACTAAACTAAACTAAACTAAACTAAACTAAACTAAACTAAACTAAACTAAACTAAACTAAACTAAACTAAACTAAACTAAACTAAACTAAACTAAACTAAACTAAACTAAACTAAACTAAACTAAACTAAACTAAACTAAACTAAACTAAACTAAACTAAACTAAACTAAACTAAACTAAACTAAACTAAACTAAACTAAACTAAACTAAACTAAACTAAACTAAACTAAACTAAACTAAACTAAACTAAACTAAACTAAACTAAACTAAACTAAACTAAACTAAACTAAACTAAACTAAACTAAACTAAACTAAACTAAACTAAACTAAACTAAACTAAACTAAACTAAACTAAACTAAACTAAACTAAACTAAACTAAACTAAACTAAACTAAACTAAACTAAACTAAACTAAACTAAACTAAACTAAACTAAACTAAACTAAACTAAACTAAACTAAACTAAACTAAACTAAACTAAACTAAACTAAACTAAACTAAACTAAACTAAACTAAACTAAACTAAACTAAACTAAACTAAACTAAACTAAACTAAACTAAACTAAACTAAACTAAACTAAACTAAACTAAACTAAACTAAACTAAACTAAACTAAACTAAACTAAACTAAACTAAACTAAACTAAACTAAACTAAACTAAACTAAACTAAACTAAACTAAACTAAACTAAACTAAACTAAACTAAACTAAACTAAACTAAACTAAACTAAACTAAACTAAACTAAACTAAACTAAACTAAACTAAACTAAACTAAACTAAACTAAACTAAACTAAACTAAACTAAACTAAACTAAACTAAACTAAACTAAACTAAACTAAACTAAACTAAACTAAACTAAACTAAACTAAACTAAACTAAACTAAACTAAACTAAACTAAACTAAACTAAACTAAACTAAACTAAACTAAACTAAACTAAACTAAACTAAACTAAACTAAACTAAACTAAACTAAACTAAACTAAACTAAACTAAACTAAACTAAACTAAACTAAACTAAACTAAACTAAACTAAACTAAACTAAACTAAACTAAACTAAACTAAACTAAACTAAACTAAACTAAACTAAACTAAACTAAACTAAACTAAACTAAACTAAACTAAACTAAACTAAACTAAACTAAACTAAACTAAACTAAACTAAACTAAACTAAACTAAACTAAACTAAACTAAACTAAACTAAACTAAACTAAACTAAACTAAACTAAACTAAACTAAACTAAACTAAACTAAACTAAACTAAACTAAACTAAACTAAACTAAACTAAACTAAACTAAACTAAACTAAACTAAACTAAACTAAACTAAACTAAACTAAACTAAACTAAACTAAACTAAACTAAACTAAACTAAACTAAACTAAACTAAACTAAACTAAACTAAACTAAACTAAACTAAACTAAACTAAACTAAACTAAACTAAACTAAACTAAACTAAACTAAACTAAACTAAACTAAACTAAACTAAACTAAACTAAACTAAACTAAACTAAACTAAACTAAACTAAACTAAACTAAACTAAACTAAACTAAACTAAACTAAACTAAACTAAACTAAACTAAACTAAACTAAACTAAACTAAACTAAACTAAACTAAACTAAACTAAACTAAACTAAACTAAACTAAACTAAACTAAACTAAACTAAACTAAACTAAACTAAACTAAACTAAACTAAACTAAACTAAACTAAACTAAACTAAACTAAACTAAACTAAACTAAACTAAACTAAACTAAACTAAACTAAACTAAACTAAACTAAACTAAACTAAACTAAACTAAACTAAACTAAACTAAACTAAACTAAACTAAACTAAACTAAACTAAACTAAACTAAACTAAACTAAACTAAACTAAACTAAACTAAACTAAACTAAACTAAACTAAACTAAACTAAACTAAACTAAACTAAACTAAACTAAACTAAACTAAACTAAACTAAACTAAACTAAACTAAACTAAACTAAACTAAACTAAACTAAACTAAACTAAACTAAACTAAACTAAACTAAACTAAACTAAACTAAACTAAACTAAACTAAACTAAACTAAACTAAACTAAACTAAACTAAACTAAACTAAACTAAACTAAACTAAACTAAACTAAACTAAACTAAACTAAACTAAACTAAACTAAACTAAACTAAACTAAACTAAACTAAACTAAACTAAACTAAACTAAACTAAACTAAACTAAACTAAACTAAACTAAACTAAACTAAACTAAACTAAACTAAACTAAACTAAACTAAACTAAACTAAACTAAACTAAACTAAACTAAACTAAACTAAACTAAACTAAACTAAACTAAACTAAACTAAACTAAACTAAACTAAACTAAACTAAACTAAACTAAACTAAACTAAACTAAACTAAACTAAACTAAACTAAACTAAACTAAACTAAACTAAACTAAACTAAACTAAACTAAACTAAACTAAACTAAACTAAACTAAACTAAACTAAACTAAACTAAACTAAACTAAACTAAACTAAACTAAACTAAACTAAACTAAACTAAACTAAACTAAACTAAACTAAACTAAACTAAACTAAACTAAACTAAACTAAACTAAACTAAACTAAACTAAACTAAACTAAACTAAACTAAACTAAACTAAACTAAACTAAACTAAACTAAACTAAACTAAACTAAACTAAACTAAACTAAACTAAACTAAACTAAACTAAACTAAACTAAACTAAACTAAACTAAACTAAACTAAACTAAACTAAACTAAACTAAACTAAACTAAACTAAACTAAACTAAACTAAACTAAACTAAACTAAACTAAACTAAACTAAACTAAACTAAACTAAACTAAACTAAACTAAACTAAACTAAACTAAACTAAACTAAACTAAACTAAACTAAACTAAACTAAACTAAACTAAACTAAACTAAACTAAACTAAACTAAACTAAACTAAACTAAACTAAACTAAACTAAACTAAACTAAACTAAACTAAACTAAACTAAACTAAACTAAACTAAACTAAACTAAACTAAACTAAACTAAACTAAACTAAACTAAACTAAACTAAACTAAACTAAACTAAACTAAACTAAACTAAACTAAACTAAACTAAACTAAACTAAACTAAACTAAACTAAACTAAACTAAACTAAACTAAACTAAACTAAACTAAACTAAACTAAACTAAACTAAACTAAACTAAACTAAACTAAACTAAACTAAACTAAACTAAACTAAACTAAACTAAACTAAACTAAACTAAACTAAACTAAACTAAACTAAACTAAACTAAACTAAACTAAACTAAACTAAACTAAACTAAACTAAACTAAACTAAACTAAACTAAACTAAACTAAACTAAACTAAACTAAACTAAACTAAACTAAACTAAACTAAACTAAACTAAACTAAACTAAACTAAACTAAACTAAACTAAACTAAACTAAACTAAACTAAACTAAACTAAACTAAACTAAACTAAACTAAACTAAACTAAACTAAACTAAACTAAACTAAACTAAACTAAACTAAACTAAACTAAACTAAACTAAACTAAACTAAACTAAACTAAACTAAACTAAACTAAACTAAACTAAACTAAACTAAACTAAACTAAACTAAACTAAACTAAACTAAACTAAACTAAACTAAACTAAACTAAACTAAACTAAACTAAACTAAACTAAACTAAACTAAACTAAACTAAACTAAACTAAACTAAACTAAACTAAACTAAACTAAACTAAACTAAACTAAACTAAACTAAACTAAACTAAACTAAACTAAACTAAACTAAACTAAACTAAACTAAACTAAACTAAACTAAACTAAACTAAACTAAACTAAACTAAACTAAACTAAACTAAACTAAACTAAACTAAACTAAACTAAACTAAACTAAACTAAACTAAACTAAACTAAACTAAACTAAACTAAACTAAACTAAACTAAACTAAACTAAACTAAACTAAACTAAACTAAACTAAACTAAACTAAACTAAACTAAACTAAACTAAACTAAACTAAACTAAACTAAACTAAACTAAACTAAACTAAACTAAACTAAACTAAACTAAACTAAACTAAACTAAACTAAACTAAACTAAACTAAACTAAACTAAACTAAACTAAACTAAACTAAACTAAACTAAACTAAACTAAACTAAACTAAACTAAACTAAACTAAACTAAACTAAACTAAACTAAACTAAACTAAACTAAACTAAACTAAACTAAACTAAACTAAACTAAACTAAACTAAACTAAACTAAACTAAACTAAACTAAACTAAACTAAACTAAACTAAACTAAACTAAACTAAACTAAACTAAACTAAACTAAACTAAACTAAACTAAACTAAACTAAACTAAACTAAACTAAACTAAACTAAACTAAACTAAACTAAACTAAACTAAACTAAACTAAACTAAACTAAACTAAACTAAACTAAACTAAACTAAACTAAACTAAACTAAACTAAACTAAACTAAACTAAACTAAACTAAACTAAACTAAACTAAACTAAACTAAACTAAACTAAACTAAACTAAACTAAACTAAACTAAACTAAACTAAACTAAACTAAACTAAACTAAACTAAACTAAACTAAACTAAACTAAACTAAACTAAACTAAACTAAACTAAACTAAACTAAACTAAACTAAACTAAACTAAACTAAACTAAACTAAACTAAACTAAACTAAACTAAACTAAACTAAACTAAACTAAACTAAACTAAACTAAACTAAACTAAACTAAACTAAACTAAACTAAACTAAACTAAACTAAACTAAACTAAACTAAACTAAACTAAACTAAACTAAACTAAACTAAACTAAACTAAACTAAACTAAACTAAACTAAACTAAACTAAACTAAACTAAACTAAACTAAACTAAACTAAACTAAACTAAACTAAACTAAACTAAACTAAACTAAACTAAACTAAACTAAACTAAACTAAACTAAACTAAACTAAACTAAACTAAACTAAACTAAACTAAACTAAACTAAACTAAACTAAACTAAACTAAACTAAACTAAACTAAACTAAACTAAACTAAACTAAACTAAACTAAACTAAACTAAACTAAACTAAACTAAACTAAACTAAACTAAACTAAACTAAACTAAACTAAACTAAACTAAACTAAACTAAACTAAACTAAACTAAACTAAACTAAACTAAACTAAACTAAACTAAACTAAACTAAACTAAACTAAACTAAACTAAACTAAACTAAACTAAACTAAACTAAACTAAACTAAACTAAACTAAACTAAACTAAACTAAACTAAACTAAACTAAACTAAACTAAACTAAACTAAACTAAACTAAACTAAACTAAACTAAACTAAACTAAACTAAACTAAACTAAACTAAACTAAACTAAACTAAACTAAACTAAACTAAACTAAACTAAACTAAACTAAACTAAACTAAACTAAACTAAACTAAACTAAACTAAACTAAACTAAACTAAACTAAACTAAACTAAACTAAACTAAACTAAACTAAACTAAACTAAACTAAACTAAACTAAACTAAACTAAACTAAACTAAACTAAACTAAACTAAACTAAACTAAACTAAACTAAACTAAACTAAACTAAACTAAACTAAACTAAACTAAACTAAACTAAACTAAACTAAACTAAACTAAACTAAACTAAACTAAACTAAACTAAACTAAACTAAACTAAACTAAACTAAACTAAACTAAACTAAACTAAACTAAACTAAACTAAACTAAACTAAACTAAACTAAACTAAACTAAACTAAACTAAACTAAACTAAACTAAACTAAACTAAACTAAACTAAACTAAACTAAACTAAACTAAACTAAACTAAACTAAACTAAACTAAACTAAACTAAACTAAACTAAACTAAACTAAACTAAACTAAACTAAACTAAACTAAACTAAACTAAACTAAACTAAACTAAACTAAACTAAACTAAACTAAACTAAACTAAACTAAACTAAACTAAACTAAACTAAACTAAACTAAACTAAACTAAACTAAACTAAACTAAACTAAACTAAACTAAACTAAACTAAACTAAACTAAACTAAACTAAACTAAACTAAACTAAACTAAACTAAACTAAACTAAACTAAACTAAACTAAACTAAACTAAACTAAACTAAACTAAACTAAACTAAACTAAACTAAACTAAACTAAACTAAACTAAACTAAACTAAACTAAACTAAACTAAACTAAACTAAACTAAACTAAACTAAACTAAACTAAACTAAACTAAACTAAACTAAACTAAACTAAACTAAACTAAACTAAACTAAACTAAACTAAACTAAACTAAACTAAACTAAACTAAACTAAACTAAACTAAACTAAACTAAACTAAACTAAACTAAACTAAACTAAACTAAACTAAACTAAACTAAACTAAACTAAACTAAACTAAACTAAACTAAACTAAACTAAACTAAACTAAACTAAACTAAACTAAACTAAACTAAACTAAACTAAACTAAACTAAACTAAACTAAACTAAACTAAACTAAACTAAACTAAACTAAACTAAACTAAACTAAACTAAACTAAACTAAACTAAACTAAACTAAACTAAACTAAACTAAACTAAACTAAACTAAACTAAACTAAACTAAACTAAACTAAACTAAACTAAACTAAACTAAACTAAACTAAACTAAACTAAACTAAACTAAACTAAACTAAACTAAACTAAACTAAACTAAACTAAACTAAACTAAACTAAACTAAACTAAACTAAACTAAACTAAACTAAACTAAACTAAACTAAACTAAACTAAACTAAACTAAACTAAACTAAACTAAACTAAACTAAACTAAACTAAACTAAACTAAACTAAACTAAACTAAACTAAACTAAACTAAACTAAACTAAACTAAACTAAACTAAACTAAACTAAACTAAACTAAACTAAACTAAACTAAACTAAACTAAACTAAACTAAACTAAACTAAACTAAACTAAACTAAACTAAACTAAACTAAACTAAACTAAACTAAACTAAACTAAACTAAACTAAACTAAACTAAACTAAACTAAACTAAACTAAACTAAACTAAACTAAACTAAACTAAACTAAACTAAACTAAACTAAACTAAACTAAACTAAACTAAACTAAACTAAACTAAACTAAACTAAACTAAACTAAACTAAACTAAACTAAACTAAACTAAACTAAACTAAACTAAACTAAACTAAACTAAACTAAACTAAACTAAACTAAACTAAACTAAACTAAACTAAACTAAACTAAACTAAACTAAACTAAACTAAACTAAACTAAACTAAACTAAACTAAACTAAACTAAACTAAACTAAACTAAACTAAACTAAACTAAACTAAACTAAACTAAACTAAACTAAACTAAACTAAACTAAACTAAACTAAACTAAACTAAACTAAACTAAACTAAACTAAACTAAACTAAACTAAACTAAACTAAACTAAACTAAACTAAACTAAACTAAACTAAACTAAACTAAACTAAACTAAACTAAACTAAACTAAACTAAACTAAACTAAACTAAACTAAACTAAACTAAACTAAACTAAACTAAACTAAACTAAACTAAACTAAACTAAACTAAACTAAACTAAACTAAACTAAACTAAACTAAACTAAACTAAACTAAACTAAACTAAACTAAACTAAACTAAACTAAACTAAACTAAACTAAACTAAACTAAACTAAACTAAACTAAACTAAACTAAACTAAACTAAACTAAACTAAACTAAACTAAACTAAACTAAACTAAACTAAACTAAACTAAACTAAACTAAACTAAACTAAACTAAACTAAACTAAACTAAACTAAACTAAACTAAACTAAACTAAACTAAACTAAACTAAACTAAACTAAACTAAACTAAACTAAACTAAACTAAACTAAACTAAACTAAACTAAACAAACTAAACTAAACTAAACTAAACTAAACTAAACTAAACTAAACTAAACTAAACTAAACTAAACTAAACTAAACTAAACTAAACTAAACTAAACTAAACTAAACTAAACTAAACTAAACTAAACTAAACTAAACTAAACTAAACTAAACTAAACTAAACTAAACTAAACTAAACTAAACTAAACTAAACTAAACTAAACTAAACTAAACTAAACTAAACTAAACTAAACTAAACTAAACTAAACTAAACTAAACTAAACTAAACTAAACTAAACTAAACTAAACTAAACTAAACTAAACTAAACTAAACTAAACTAAACTAAACTAAACTAAACTAAACTAAACTAAACTAAACTAAACTAAACTAAACTAAACTAAACTAAACTAAACTAAACTAAACTAAACTAAACTAAACTAAACTAAACTAAACTAAACTAAACTAAACTAAACTAAACTAAACTAAACTAAACTAAACTAAACTAAACTAAACTAAACTAAACTAAACTAAACTAAACTAAACTAAACTAAACTAAACTAAACTAAACTAAACTAAACTAAACTAACTAAACTAAACTAAACTAAACTAAACTAAACTAAACTAAACTAAACTAAACTAAACTAAACTAAACTAAACTAAACTAAACTAAACTAAACTAAACTAAACTAAACTAAACTAAACTAAACTAAACTAAACTAAACTAAACTAAACTAAACTAAACTAAACTAAACTAAACTAAACTAAACTAAACTAAACTAAACTAAACTAACTAAACTAAACTAAACTAAACTAAACTAAACTAAACTAAACTAACTAAACTAAACTAAACTAAACTAAACTAAACTAAACTAAACTAAACTAAACTAAACTAAACTAAACTAAACTAAACTAAACTAAACTAAACTAAACTAAACTAAACTAAACTAAACTAAACTAAACTAAACTATACTAAACTAAACTAAACTAAACTAAACTAAACTAAAACTAACTAAACTAAAACTAAACTAAACTAAACTAAACTAAACTAAACTAAACTAAACTAAACTAAACTAAACTAAACTAAAACTAAACTAAACTAAACTAAACTAAACTAAACTAAACTAAACTAAACTAAACTAAACTAAACTAAACTAAACTAAACTAAACTAAACTAAACTAAACTAAACTAAACTAAACTAAACTAAACTAAACTAAACTAAACTAAACTAAACTAAACTAAACTAAACTAAACTAAACTAAACTAAACTAAACTAAACTAAACTAAACTAAACTAAACTAAACTAAACTAAACTAAACTAAACTAAACTAAACTAAACTAAACTAAACTAAACTAAACTAAACTAAACTAAACTAAACTAAACTAAACTAAACTAAACTAAACTAAACTAAACTAAACTAAACTAAAACTAAACTAAACTAAACTAAACTAAACTAAACTAAACTAAACTAAACTAAACTAAACTAAACTAAACTAAACTAAACTAAACTAAACTAAACTAAACTAAACTAAACTAAACTAAACTAAACTAAACTAAACTAAACTAAACTAAACTAAACTAAACTAAACTAAACTAAACTAAACTAAACTAAACTAAACTAAACTAAACTAAACTAAACTAAACTAAACTAAACTAAACTAAACTAAACTAAACTAAACTAAACTAAACTAAACTAAACTAAACTAAAACTAAACTAAACTAAACTAAACTAAACTAAACTAAACTAAACTAAACTAAACTAAACTAAACTAAACTAAACTAAACTAAACTAAACTAAACTAAACTAAACTAAACTAAACTAAACTAAACTAAACTAAACTAAACTAAACTAAACTAAACTAAACTAAACTAACTAAACTAAACTAAACTAAACTAAACTAAACTAAACTAAACTAAACTAAACTAAACTAAACTAAACTAAACTAAACTAACTAAACTAAACTAAACTAAACTAAACTAAACTAAACTAAACTAAACTAAACTAAACTAAACTAAACTAAACTAAACTAAACTAAACTAAACTAACTAAACTAAACTAAACTAAACTAAACTAAACTAAACTAAACTAAACTAAACTAAACTAAACTAAACTAAACTAAACTAAACTAAACTAAACTAAACTAAACTAAACTAAACTAAACTAAACTAAACTAAACTAAACTAAACTAAACTAAACTAAACTAAACTAAACTAAACTAAACTAAACTAAACTAAACTAAACTAAACTAAACTAAACTAAACTAAACTAAACTAAACTAAACTAAACTAAACTAAACTAAACTAAACTAAACTAAACTAAACTAAACTAAACTAAACTAAACTAAACTAAACTAAACTAAACTAAACTAAACTAAACTAAACTAAACTAAACTAAACTAAACTAAACTAAACTAAACTAAACTAAACTAAACTAAACTAAACTAAACTAAACTAAACTAAACTAAACTAAACTAAACTAAACTAAACTAAACTAAACTAAACTAAACTAAACTAAACTAAACTAAACTAAACTAAACTAAACTAAACTAAACTAAACTAAACTAAACTAAACTAAACTAAACTAAACTAAACTAAAACTAAACTAAACTAAACTAAACTAAACTAAACTAAACTAAACTAAACTAAACTAAACTAAACTAAACTAAACTAAACTAAACTAAACTAAACTAAACTAAACTAAACTAAACTAAACTAAACTAAACTAAACTAAACTAAACTAAACTAAACTAAACTAAACTAAACTAAACTAAACTAAACTAAACTAAACTAAACTAAACTAAACTAAACTAAACTAAACTAAACTAAACTAAACTAAACTAAACTAAACTAAACTAAACTAAACTAAACTAAACTAAACTAAACTAAACTAAACTAAACTAAACTAAACTAAACTAAACTAAACTAAACTAAACTAAACTAAACTAAACTAAACTAAACTAAACTAAACTAAACTAAACTAAACTAAACTAAACTAAACTAAACTAAACTAAACTAAACTAAACTAAACTAAACTAAACTAAACTAAACTAAACTAAACTAAACTAAACTAAACTAAACTAAACTAAACTAAACTAAACTAAACTAAACTAAACTAAACTAAACTAAACTAAACTAAACTAAACTAAACTAAACTAAACTAAACTAAACTAAACTAAACTAAACTAAACTAAACTAAACTAAACTAAACTAAACTAAACTAAACTAAACTAAACTAAACTAAACTAAACTAAACTAAACTAAACTAAACTAAACTAAACTAAACTAAACTAAACTAAACTAAACTAAACTAAACTAAACTAAACTAAACTAAACTAAACTAAACTAAACTAAACTAAACTAAACTAAACTAAACTAAACTAAACTAAACTAAACTAAACTAAACTAAACTAAACTAAACTAAACTAAACTAAACTAAACTAAACTAAACTAAACTAAACTAAACTAAACTAAACTAAACTAAACTAAACTAAACTAAACTAAACTAAACTAAACTAAACTAAACTAAACTAAACTAAACTAAACTAAACTAAACTAAACTAAACTAAACTAAACTAAACTAAACTAAACTAAACTAAACTAAACTAAACTAAACTAAACTAAACTAAACTAAACTAAACTAAACTAAACTAAACTAAACTAAACTAAACTAAACTAAACTAAACTAAACTAAACTAAACTAAACTAAACTAAACTAAACTAAACTAAACTAAACTAAACTAAACTAAACTAAACTAAACTAAACTAAACTAAACTAAACTAAACTAAACTAAACTAAACTAAACTAAACTAAACTAAACTAAACTAAACTAAACTAAACTAAACTAAACTAAACTAAACTAAACTAAACTAAACTAAACTAAACTAAACTAAACTAAACTAAACTAAACTAAACTAAACTAAACTAAACTAAACTAAACTAAACTAAACTAAACTAAACTAAACTAAACTAAACTAAACTAAACTAAACTAAACTAAACTAAACTAAACTAAACTAAACTAAACTAAACTAAACTAAACTAAACTAAACTAAACTAAACTAAACTAAACTAAACTAAACTAAACTAAACTAAACTAAACTAAACTAAACTAAACTAAACTAAACTAAACTAAACTAAACTAAACTAAACTAAACTAAACTAAACTAAACTAAACTAAACTAAACTAAACTAAACTAAACTAAACTAAACTAAACTAAACTAAACTAAACTAAACTAAACTAAACTAAACTAAACTAAACTAAACTAAACTAAACTAAACTAAACTAAACTAAACTAAACTAAACTAAACTAAACTAAACTAAACTAAACTAAACTAAACTAAACTAAACTAAACTAAACTAAACTAAACTAAACTAAACTAAACTAAACTAAACTAAACTAAACTAAACTAAACTAAACTAAACTAAACTAAACTAAACTAAACTAAACTAAACTAAACTAAACTAAACTAAACTAAACTAAACTAAACTAAACTAAACTAAACTAAACTAAACTAAACTAAACTAAACTAAACTAAACTAAACTAAACTAAACTAAACTAAACTAAACTAAACTAAACTAAACTAAACTAAACTAAACTAAACTAAACTAAACTAAACTAAACTAAACTAAACTAAACTAAACTAAACTAAACTAAACTAAACTAAACTAAACTAAACTAAACTAAACTAAACTAAACTAAACTAAACTAAACTAAACTAAACTAAACTAAACTAAACTAAACTAAACTAAACTAAACTAAACTAAACTAAACTAAACTAAACTAAACTAAACTAAACTAAACTAAACTAAACTAAACTAAACTAAACTAAACTAAACTAAACTAAACTAAACTAAACTAAACTAAACTAAACTAAACTAAACTAAACTAAACTAAACTAAACTAAACTAAACTAAACTAAACTAAACTAAACTAAACTAAACTAAACTAAACTAAACTAAACTAAACTAAACTAAACTAAACTAAACTAAACTAAACTAAACTAAACTAAACTAAACTAAACTAAACTAAACTAAACTAAACTAAACTAAACTAAACTAAACTAAACTAAACTAAACTAAACTAAACTAAACTAAACTAAACTAAACTAAACTAAACTAAACTAAACTAAACTAAACTAAACTAAACTAAACTAAACTAAACTAAACTAAACTAAACTAAACTAAACTAAACTAAACTAAACTAAACTAAACTAAACTAAACTAAACTAAACTAAACTAAACTAAACTAAACTAAACTAAACTAAACTAAACTAAACTAAACTAAACTAAACTAAACTAAACTAAACTAAACTAAACTAAACTAAACTAAACTAAACTAAACTAAACTAAACTAAACTAAACTAAACTAAACTAAACTAAACTAAACTAAACTAAACTAAACTAAACTAAACTAAACTAAACTAAACTAAACTAAACTAAACTAAACTAAACTAAACTAAACTAAACTAAACTAAACTAAACTAAACTAAACTAAACTAAACTAAACTAAACTAAACTAAACTAAGCTAAACTGAACTAAACTAAACTGAACTAAACTAAACTAAACTAAACTAAACTAAAACTAAACTAAAAAACTAAACTAACTAAAAAACAGTAAGAACGCTATTAATTTGTTTTTGATTCTGATGTTTAGTTTCCAAGATATGAATGTTTGAATGTGTAAAAATGTCGTTTTTGCAGTTTTTTTTTTAAATTATCTGCTAAAATTGACAGTATAGATTAACAATTTATATGTTTTAGACAGCTTTAACGAATACCTTTCGAACAAGCTATAGACTGTTGAAATCGGACTATCATCAAAAGAGATATTTAACATTAAATGCGTACGAAAGATTTTTATCATTTCCCATTGCCAGAAATATGAACAAAACATGTACATAATCTATTATTAACGCCAAAACGGCTTATTTTAGGTCAATAGTATCTTCGGAGAATATAATGGAAGCAATACGCCCTTTCTTTTGGTATTGTGCTTTTACTGATTAATCTCTCTATGAGTGAGATATTTTCACAAATTTTCTTGGAAGTGATTATATCGAAATGATGCCTTCAGCAAATTTGTAGCTCTTACTTTTGCGCATAACTTTACTGAAGACTTCAAATATCTATTTTGAATACTGTTCAACACCATACAACTCTCCCCCCCACCCAAAAAAAATTGGATTGAAGTTGAAAATTTATTGATGCTGACTGATTTAATTCAATATTACAATAACAATCATCTGATCCGTAGATTGATAACATGTTGATGTAAACATCATGAGGACTTTTGATAAATTGTCGGAATGGGGTCCTGATATGTAACTGGTCTATTGGTCTTGATTTCACAGTTGTCTAATAGCATCAATATCAAATTCCTGCCTGAAAACATTCCAATAGAAAATTCCAGAGTTCTGTAATTAATCATAATCCTCAGATTTCTTTTCAAATTGAGCTCGCTTTTGTAGAGATGTACTGTAATAAGGGTCTTTATTTAATTGAAAGCGAAGCTAACATTGATTTAATGTCTATGAATCATAGAACTGCTCACCAAAAAAATATATAACTTTCAACATTTGCTAGAAATGATTTTAGCCTTTGTCATTCACTCTAAAATTCGTCAATCTACTCCCGACCCGGAGGGCCGAGTGTCGTATGCCAATCGACTAAGTTTGTCGAGATCGGAAAATGTCTGTATGTATATGTGTGTGTATGTGGAAAAAATGTGACCTCTGTTTCTCAGAGATGGCTGAACCGATTTGCACAAAGTTAGTCTCAAATGAAAGGTACAACCTTCCCATCGGCTGCTATTGAATTTTTTATTTAATGGACTTCCGGTTCCGGAGTTACGAGTTGAAGAGTGCAATCACACAGCAAATTCCCATATAAACTGAAATGAAAAATTTTCAAAATCAAATTTGTATTTTTGATGCCAAATGACTTTATAATGCATGAAATATTGAGATTTGATGTAAACTCGAAAAAATAATGTTTGACAAAAATTGATTTTTTTGGACTTTGCCTTTCTCATATAGAAAGGTTATGCAATCACTCTAAAAATCGTTAATCATACCGGCCCGGAGGGAGTATGCAGTGAGGGGTTGCTACTTTAAAATTAAAACTAGTTTAAAATTTCTTAACAAGTTGAAAATTTTCGGCAGGACCCGGACCTCCCGGATCTTTCTCCATGATTTGCCGCTGGGTTCAAGCGATGTTTCAGTATCGACACATAGTATCTTAAGATCGTGGCTGTCGATCCATTGTATGTTTGTGCAAATCGTACTGAACATGTAATATTCATTTCCACCATTGTATTGAACATAACCAGCCATGGAATCGTAGTCTGGACAAATGAGAAAAGCACAATTGCACCACTAGGTAGATTAAAACAGGTTTTTATTTTGGGAACGCGTCGAGTTGAGACGAAAACGTAATATGATTAATAACGAGGATAACACTTTCCGATTTCCATTCGACTCTAGCAGGTCCTTATCGATTTTGATGAGCATTTGATTTTTGTTGTATGACCAATTATATGTATAGGTCAGATGTTCAAAAACAGTAATTTAAGGTCAAGATAGCATCATTTTGAAACCGCCAATTTAGGAGGTTTAGTATCTTCGATGAGTTTTACAAACGTTAAACAGCGCATCATTTGATAAAATAATTTTGACGGTATATCGTCCAAGAAGTATTTATGGTGAATTTTCTCAGGTTAATATTCATGACTACAATAAAGTCTCAACAAATTCGCCAAAGACACGAACTCTGTTACTATTTTCTGAAAAATTAATTCTGCATAATTTTAAAACTTCAAAAAGTACGGTTTCGGAATTATGCCGTTTGGACAGTAAGATCGATTTTCACCAAACCCCCACCAATTGTAAAATTAGTATTGTAAAAAACGTAAGGGCTGCTGATAGGTGGGACCGAAAAAGTAAACAATCGCCAAAAGGGTTATATACTATATATATTATCATTTTGTCAATTTCAATAGCAAACACAAATTTTAATTTAATAATTTCAAATACTTCATGAAGTTTTGTTTTTTTTTCACTGTTGATTTTCTTTGAATGGTGTCACTGCAAGTATCGCTTTTTTCAATAAAAAGCGTTGATTTCTTAATTCTCAGTCGCGTTGGAAATTTGAGTAAAGTATAAACTTCAAATCGATTCAAAAAAATCGATTTTTTTGGCTCAGTACAATATATAACCCCTTTAGGAAAATTCAGTTTTCCCACCACAATGCATTGATTGAGGAATTTAGATATTTTATTAACAGAGCATTAGCAATAATTCGTTTGTATGTCTATTTTATGGGCCATTTTTTCGCTTTGGTTTGAGATGTCTAGCACTGATGTTGTCCAATGCTGATTTGAGCGATTCTCTGAGTCCTGCCACTATCCCATGTAGTATGTGTTATCAAAAACATCGCGAAGCATCAAGTTCTAAATGTTCTCAAACGATATAATATCCGAAGAGAGTGATAAGAGTTATAAGAAATGTCTCATCACACTGTTAGGTGGAATAAAATCGTTTTTAAATAACCAATTTTGTATCAAGTTTTATTTTTGGTGTTTCGAGAGGTGTGCGCCGATGCATTTTTAATTGGCGGCGGCGTAAGCCGCATATTTGGCCGGTGGCGGCGGCGTTGGCAGCGTCTCGCCGTTGGACCCCATCGGTGGCGGCGCGTCGGCATGTGTCGGCGAGACGAATTTTGACGCCTATGTAACAAAAAAAATCTTTGCAGTACAATTCCTTTCCGATTCTTTTTGTAACAGACTTCGTAGCTTATACAAATAGACTTTACAGCTTGAAGAAAATTCTAAAAAAATCATCGCCCACAATGTACTAGCGACATCTGTTGAACACATTGCACAAAATGTAATCTCGTTACCACATCAAATTTTGTTTTTAACTGAAGCTCTAATAGTGCCTACCCTGCTTGCAAAATGTAAGATAATAAATGAAAGGTGGAACTATTTTTACAGTTGTAAAATTTGTTTTTGTTTCTATTTAGTCTTCTTTACCGTCACTCTATTAGAATCCCGCAGATATCAGGTGCCCTAACAAGAGGCGTTATTAACCGGATTTCTGGCTGGTTCCAGTTCATATTCCTGCTCCAGTGACACATCCGATTCTAGTTAGAATCGGTTGTGCCACTGTATCCCGTGTACGAACCAGCCAGATTTCCAGTTCAATTTCGGCTGAACTTTAATGGGATTACTTCATTTTCCAGGCTGGCGTTTACTTTTATTTCTTGTAAGTACAAAATCTCCGCGATGATAAAGCATATACGATTCTATTGCACTACATTTTCTTTCAACATAAGGTTTGCTTCTATCTTGAATACAAAGTATGCTCGATGTGCTGGAATCATACAGATTTACACCCTAACGAAACCAAAATATACAGTTACTATCATTCATAATAATTCCACGACTTGATGTTTTAGCTTACGTTGGGTTGAAACTGACCACTAAACAAGTCTGATTGAAAATGGTCTGAGCGTATCTCTAGTTTTCGTTGCACCTATTTTTTTATTAACAAATTAAGGCCGAAGTGGCCTGTGCCGAATACAAAAGATTCCTCCATTCCACTCGGTCCATGGCCGCGCGTCGCCAGCCACGCAGTCTGTGAAGGGTCCGCAAATCGTCTTCCACCTGGTCGATCCATCGTGCTCGCTGCGCGCCACGTCTTCTTGTACCGGTCGGATTGCAATTGAGAACCGTTTTCACCGGGCTATTGTCCGACATTCTGGCTACGTGCCCGGCCCACCGTAGTCGTCCGATTTTCGCGGTATGATAGATGGGCGGCTCCCCCAACAGCTGATGCAACTCATGGTTCATTCGCCGTCTCCATGTGCCGTCTTCCATCTGCACTCCACCGTAGATGGTACGCAGCACTTTCCGTTCGAAGACACCAAGTGCGCGTTGGTCCTCCACGAGCATGGTCCAGGTCTCGTGCCCGTAGAGAACTACCGGTCTAATCAGCGTCTTGTAGATGGTCAACTTCGTACGACGACGAACTCTGTTCGACCGAAGTGTCTTGCGGAGGCCAAAGTAAGCACGATTTCCTGCCACGATGCGTCTACGAATCTCTCTGCTGGTATCATTGTCGGCGGTCACCAGTGAGCCCAAGTACACGAACTCTTCAACCACCTCGATTTCGTCGCCACCGATGCAAACTCGAAGCGGGCGGTTCTCATTTTCTTCTCGTGAACCTCTTCCTATCATGTACTTTGTTTTCGACGTGTTGATGGCAAGTCCGACGCGCTTGGCTTCTCTTTTCAGTCTGATGTAGGCTTCCTCCATCTTCTCAAAGTTTCGTGCAATAATATCAACATCATCGGCGAAGCCAAGTAGCTGAACGGACTTTGTGAAAATCGTACCACTCGTGTCGATCCCTGCTCTTCTTATTACACCTTCCAGCGCGATGTTTAATAACAGACACGAGAGACCATCACCTTGCCGTAACCCTCTGCGTGATTCGAAGGGACTCGAGAGCGTCCCTGAGACACGTACTACGCACATCACCCGATCCATCGTCGCCTTCACTAATCGCGTCGGTTTGTCCGGGAATCTGTACTCGTGCATAATCTGCCATAGCTGATCTCGATCGATAGTGTCGTATGCGGCTTTGAAGTCGATGAACAAATGATGTGTGGGCACATTGTACTCGCGGCATTTCCGCAGTACTTGACGAAGAGCGAACACCTGGTCCGTGGTAGATCGTTCGCTCATGAAACCCGCCTGGTACTGCCCCACGAACTCTCTTGCAATTGGTGATAGTCGACGGCATAGTATTTGGGAGAGTACCTTGTAGGCGGCGTTCAGCAGGGTGATTGCTCGGTAATTACAGCAATCCAGCTTGTCGCCCTTTTTGTAGATAGGACACACGATACCTTCCATCCACTCCTCCGGTAAAATCTCCTCCTCCCAAATCTTGGTAATCACCCAGTGCAGCGCTTTAGCCAGTGGCTCGCCACTGTGTTTTTTTGTAGCTCGCTTGGTATTTGGTCAACCCCAGCGGCTTTATTATTTTTGAGCCGGCTGATCTCCTCCTGGATTTCTTGGAGATCCGGAGCCGGTAGTGTAATGTCTTCCGCGCGTGCTCCCAGGTGCGTTACCGTACCATCCTCGTCGTCTGCTGCATCGCCGTTCAGGTGTTCTTCGTAGTGCTGCCGCCACCTCTGAATCACCTCACACTGGTCCGTGAGAAGATTCCCGTTTGTAGCTCTGCACATGTCGGCCTGTGCTACGTGGCGCCTGCGCTAGCGGTTCAACTTCTCGTAGAATTTCCGTGTGTCTTTAGCGCGGTACAGCTGCTCCATCGCTTCGCGATCTCGGTCTTCCTGCTGGCGCTTTTTGGTCCGGAAAACCGAGTTCTGCCTGTTCCGTGCCTGTTTATATCGCGCCTCGTTCGCCCTCGTGCGGTGTTGCAGCATTCTCGCCCATGCTGCATTCTTCTCTTCGACTAACTGCTCGCATTCGCCGTCGTACCACTCGCTTCTTCGGTCCGGGCCCAGCGTACCTAGTGCAGTGGCTGCGATGCTACCTATGGCGGATCGGATATCTCTCCAGCCATCTTCAAGGGCAACTGCGCCTAGCTGCTCTTTCGTTGGTAGTGCCACTTCCAACTGCTGCGCGTATTCTTGAGCCACTCTGCCATCTTGTAGCCGCTCGATGTTTAGCCGCTTCGGCTTCGACGAGAGCTATGCACTGTCGAAAGTTTTGAGCGCAAGCATACTGCAACCAGGTGGTGGTCCGAATCTATATTCGCACTGCGATAAGTGCGGACGTTTGTGATGTCCGAGAAGAATCTACCGTCGATTAGAACGTGGTCGATTTGATTTTTTGTTACTTGGTCCGGTGATCTCCAGGTGACTTTGTGGATATCTTTGCGAGGGAAGAAGCTTGCACCTGAACACCGCCAATTTCTTCAGCTGTTCCGGGGATCAACAAATTCTAATCCATTTCATACATCTAGTTAGATTAGATACACCGAATCAATTAATTTACTAACATCCTATTATGTGCTTTCTCACAGATCGGCATCATGTTGTAATTTAAGAAATGGTTGTGAACAACTCCCGCCTTCGGCACTTCCACAAGAATGAGTTTAACATTTCCAGCCCATTTTGTTTGTTTTGGTTTGCATGAGATTAAAAAGACGGTAACGTTTTCGGGTGGGCGCAGAAACTAAGTAACGCATTTAGCTCTGTGTCATGCCACGCTCGCTGATATGGCGCATTTAATTTAAATGCATTTGTAATTTAAATTAACCGTTTTTCCTACGAGTGATGAAAATTCATCCCGTTTTACGTCCTATTTGTCTGTGATACCGGGCTAATGCAACTGGCACTGAAAATCTTTCCTGAGTGGGGCTAGATCACACGATGAATAATTTATGAGACCAGAAATCTTACCCTATGCATCGCCACATCAGTGCACCAACGTCGCGAAAAGTCAAGATCACTCTGCCCAACTATTCTTCAAGAAAAACATTTTAATTTTTTTATTGAAAATAATTTTTGTGTTTTTACAAAACTAGTTCACGCAAAAATGATTCCATTATACTCAAATGTTTAGTCGGTGGTTGTATCTGAATATGTCTAATATTTTTACGATTCTAGTTTATAACTTGATGATACATTGATTTATATTAACTTTATTGACTAAAAAAGTCAAGAATTCCTAGTAGTTGCCTTGTACTTAATACTCGAGCCTATGAAACTGATTGCTAGGAGTTGTACACAATAGCTCAAATAGAAATTTCAAAACCAAAGAGTAGAGCAAATAAACCATGAATAATAGTCTGAGTTCCTTGTAATTGATTACGTAAGTATATTAAGCTTATGTGAAAGATTTATTACTTTATGAACTATATCATGAGCAGTTTCACGAGCTCGACTGGTGAATCGTTTCTAACATATTAGGAATCAAATATATCTTGAAAGTGGAAGCGTTTTTGCCTTTCTCATATAAAGAAAGGCTATGCAATCAATGTAAAAATCGACTTTTTAACCGGAAGGCCGAGTGTCATACACCATTCGATTCAGTTCGTCGAGATCGGCAAATGTCTGTGTGTGCATGTACGTGTTTGTGTGTCATTTAAAATCACACAATTTTCTCAGAGATGGCTGAACCGATTTTCGCAAACTTAGTTTCATCTGAAAGGTATAACGCTCCCATAAGCTGCTATTGAATTTTTAGTTGATCCGACTTCCGGTTCCGGAGTTACGGGTTGAAGAGTGCGGTCACACAGCAAATTCCCATATAAACTGGTACCACCATGATGTTAAAATGATGTAAAACATATTAAAATTGATGTAACATTACTCTAGTTTGCGGGTCTGGATCACTAATGATCAATTAAAGCAGCTTTGACCACATTGGCCACCTATGACGGTTCATGACGCCCCCGGGGAACCCGCCAAGTTCCTAAGCTAATATTACACCCATTCCCCAACGAATTCTCTACCGATTTTTACAAACTTGATTTCAAATGAAAGATACAGTAATACCATTGACTGCTGCTGAATTTCATTCGGTTCTAACTCTTGCTTCCGGAGTTACCGGGGTGTTAGTAAGGATACACTGGAACTTCCCATATAAATCGGTACAATCGTAGTACCTCAGAGGCTAAAAACTATTGAAATGGTCACCAAATTACTTCTAATCGCAGATCTAGATCACTGATTGCCAATCACACATTCTTTGAATATATTTTCCTCTATCGCGATTCCGGAAGTCCGGAATTCCGGGCAAATTCCACAATTAAAGTCACATCGGTTCTTCGGTGATGACTGAACCGATTTTCTCAAACCAAGTCTCAAATGGAAGGCAAAATATGCAGTTGAGTATTGCGTCGCCACCCCTCCCCCCGCCTTGCCCTTACACCTCCCTCCTTCATCACTCCCATCCCCTTGGACCACCCTCACGCCCACATTTCCTTTATCCACCCCGTATACCGAAATAAGATGAAGGATTTCTGACGTATCCTCCACTCCCACTCTACTAACCCCCCATTCCCTCCACTTTCAAACCCATTCCACCAACATTTCAAAATATAATCGCTTGAAGATAACATTGAACTCATGCTGATTAAGCTAATTAAATATTATTCTTTTGCCTTTCTTATATAGAAAGGTTATGCAATTGCTCCAAAAACCGACTTCCTAACCGAGGCCCGGAGGGCCGAGTCTCATATAACATTCGACTCAGTTCGCCGAGATCGCAAAATATCTGTGTGTATGTATGTGTGTATGTATGTTTTTTTAGAGAGCAGTAAAAAAATTTTCAGGAAAACCCTGATACCTGAGGAAAAAGGTATAAAAACCCCAATGTCTTAGGGAACGGGTTTTGGGCTGCCATCACCCGACCCGCTAAAAACCACTGCTCTTGCCCAGAACCTGATTCCTCCCCGGCACTACCTTACGGCATTACTTCGGGGAGGGGTTTTTATGTGCATAGCACACACTCTAATTCAACTACTTACTAGTTCGTTTCTTCCGCAGGGTTACAGCCCCACTCATCTACACACCACCAATTCTCTACCATCCACACAGACTGGCAAGTTCTGCATGGCAGTCGGAAAGCTGGCTGTGAGTCTAGTACTCCTCCCCTACGAATACAGTTTGAGCGGCAATCTTCAGACTGTCTAATTCACCGAGCCCTTCGGCTCCCTTGTGCCAGTTAGCACCATAACTCGCATCACGGCACAGTCGCACACTCCGGGCAAAGGGGTGACGAAACATGTCCAAACCGATGCAAGTACTTCCGGAAGCATCCGTGCCCGGACAAAAACTGCATCAAATGGAAGTTCACCTCTCCATGCTTCCTATGTACCCAGGCCGATACATTTGGGATAAGTCGGTGGGTCCACCTTCCTTTTTCCGCGTTGTCACACTCCTGTTGCTATTTAGCCAACGAGTCCGCTCGAACCAGTCTCCTAGCGTTACGTGCAATTCTCCGCTGATAGCATTCCACGTCCTCCGCCAGGGTAATGCAGATGGGGATCATCCCGGCGATAACGCATACTGCCTCCGACGATATTGTTCTGTAGGCACTCGCGACGCGTGCAGGAGCCACTCCAGGCAGGAACCCCATATCGGAGTATCGATGACGAAACAGTAGATAGCGGACGTCTCGTGCTGCTTCTCGGACCGCCGACGTTTGGCATGATTCTCGCTATTGCGTTCGTTGCCTTCGCCGACTTTTCACAGGCGTAATCAACGTGGTTGTTGAAGCTCAACCGGTCGTCGACTATAACTCCCAATTGCTTCAATGCACGTTTCGAAGCAATCACGTGCCCTACGACGTCGATCTGCATCCGTTGAACCGATTTTCAGTTACTGACCAACAACACCTCCGTCTTGTGGTGAGCTATTTGCAGCTTGACCCCGTTCATCCAGCTCTCGATCGCATCTATTGTCTCCATCACCGACACCTCCACTTCTTCAAGTGTCTCATCCATCACCGTTAGTGACACGTCGTCCGCGAAACCTACGATTTTCACTTTCCTTGGCAGCTGCAGCGTTAAGACCCCATCGTACATCCCGTTCCAAAGGGTTGGACCGAGAATGGAGCCCTGAGGAACGCCCGCTGTGACACGCATTGACTTCTGTCCTTCGCTCGTCTCGTACAGCAGCACTCTGCTCTGAAAGTAGCTCTTCAGGATCTGGCATAGATAGTCGGGAACCCTCATTCTATGCAGCGCTGCAGCGATGGCTTCCCAGCTGGCACTGTTGATCTCCTCTTCGCTTCTGTTTAGATGACTTCTCAGTACTCTCGAGCACTATCCGAATTGCATCCACTGTCGGTGCTCCTTTGCGGAAAGCGAACTGCATGTTGGACAGTCCGCGCTCACCTTCCGTAAATTTCGTCAACCTGTTAAGAATAGTCCTTTCCAGGAGTTTTCCGAGTGTATCCAGCAGGCATATGGGCCTGTGCGAGGTCGAGTTGCCAGGTGGCTTCCCTGGCTTCGGCAGCAACACCAGCTTCTGGACCTTCCATTTCTGGACCTTGGATTTCGGGGAAGTTGCCTTCATTTAGGCACTTCTGTATCGTTATCCTGACCATGTCCGGATATGCCAGGATCGCAGCTTTCAGTACCACGTTTGGTATTCCATCCGAACCAGGGGCTTTCTTTGATTTTAGGAGCTTCGATGCTTCTGCTAGTTCGTCGTTAGTCACTTGCCGATCCGTGCTCATTCCTTCTTCTTCGCCGTACGGTGTCGGTGGCCATATAGTTGGATCGTGCTTCGGGAATAGACCCTCGTCTACCTTTGTATTTTTTTTTTTTACAATGGAGAAGACCTTTATGTCCTAGCCCAGTACACGTGCTTACGGTAGGGTCCAATCTACCACACGGAGTGCACTGGGGGCGTGTCGGACTCGAATGGTGACCAGCCATTAATACCGACTAAACTCCATTGGGCTCCGCCATCATTCCTCCCAGGAACTACCTCTCGGTATTACTTCTGGGGGGATGGCTGTACTAAATGTACTCATTCACTCTCACTCACGCGATCATACATCCTGTATGAGGCTTACTTGGGTGCTCTATCAATCGCACTTTGATTCACTCTCAAACACTCCCACATGAGGCTGACTTTTGTGCTCACCTTTTACGTTCCATGCGAGGCTGACTTGTGTGCTCACCTTACTCATTCCTTGCTAGGCTTACTTTTGTGCTCGCCCTACCCATCCATGTGAGGCTGACTTGGGTGCTCACCCTATCACCTGATTCACTCTCAATCGTGCCACTCTATTGTACCTTTGTCACTCTCTCTGGCATCCCATGTGGGACATTTTTCTTAGGCCCCACTTCTGACATACCATGCGAGGCTGACTTTTGTGCTCACCTTTTTCATTCCTTGCTAGGCTGACTTTTGTGCTAGCCTCTACCAACCTGTGAGGCTGACTTTTATGCTCACCCTTAACATGCAGTGTGAGACTGACTTGGATGCTCACCCTTTCACTCCTCTGCCACGCCATGAGGCATCGATAGCTTAGTTCCAACATACTACGCTACGACCCTCCCGTCTTGGCATGAGGCAGTCCACTTATACGCCTATACACTCACTCTTCTGTCTTGCTTCGGGGTGGCTGGGTTTACCCCTTACGCGGTTGCCATTCGCTGCGCCAACCTACCTCGGCATGAACAGACCATTCACTCTCTTATTTTGCGCTTGGCCTTTTTCGCTCCAACTAACCAATCACTAGTTAGCCGTGCCCGCCGTCTGTTGCTCGGTTCGCCAGATTACCTGTAGCCTACTGGCAATCTGGATGGTAGCAGCCGAGACTGCGTTCCACTTCTCCACCGTTTGACACATCCGCTGAATAAGGGTATCCGGGGTTGTGTCCCAGCCACAGACGTCAAGCATTGCTCTTCTTTCGACGTCGAACCGATGACATACGAACAGTATGTGCTCGGCAGTTTCATCTACACCTGGGCAGTCCGGGCAGACTGGGACCTCCGCGTGTCCGAACCTGTGGAGGTACTGACGGAAACAGCCATGGAATTGTGTCAGGTGGAAGTGAACTTCCCCATGGGGTCTTCCCACCCAGCTCGATATGCTAGGTATCAGCCGGTGGGTCCACCTACCTTTCGAGGAGTTGTCCCACTCACGCTGCCATCTGGCGACCGAGGTCACCCTGGTGCGCTCGCGGGCTCCCCTATTTCGACGTAGCTCAAAGCACTCCTCATCTTCCCGAATGACCAGCCCGACTGGCATCATGCTCGCTATCACGCAGGATGCATCGTGTGATACCGTGCGGTAGGCAGATATCACTCTGAGGCACATCACGCGGTAGGTGCTCTCCAGTTTCTGTAGGTAACTGGTTACCCTCAGTGCTCTTGACCATGACGGGCCGCCGTACCTGAGGATAGATACGGCAACGCCTGCCAGTAACCTACGTCTACTGGCGCACACCTTTGAGCTGTTGGACATCATTCTCGATAGAGCCGCAACAGCAGTCGACGCTCTCTTGCACGTATAGTCGACATGGCTGCCGAAGGTCAGCTTGTCGTCTATAATGACTCCGAGAGACTTCAGACTTCGCTGTGAAGTGATCGCGACTTCTCCCACATGGATAACTGCATGTTGTGCCGACTTGCGATTGTTGACGATAACTACCTCCGTCTTATGATGAGCGAGCTCCAGGCCTCTCGCGCTCATCCATTCCTCCACCGTGCTAATCGCGTGTTCTGCGGTTAGTTCTACCTCAGAAATTGACTCCCCGTAGACCTCCAAGGTTACGTCGTCGGCAAAGCCGACGATCTTGACCCCAGGAGGGAACTTCAGTCTCAGAACCCCGTCATACATGAGGTTCCATAGCACCGGGCCTAGGATCGAGCCCTGCGGGACTCCGGCGGTAATCGGAACCCTTTTCTGACCGGCATCGGTCTCGTATAGCAGTACGCGGTTTTGGAAGTAACTTTCCAGGATCCGGTACAGACCCACCGGTAGGCTAAGCCGGTGTAACGAGAGCGCGATGGCATCCCAGCTTGCGCTGTTGAATGCATTCTTCACGTCAAGTGTCACTAACGCACAGTATCGAATACCTCGCCTTTTTCGTTGGATCGCTATCTCGGCAGTATTTATCACTGAGTTGAGAGCGTCCACTGTGGACTTACCCTTCCGAAAGCCAAACTGGTTGCTTGACAGACCGTCCGTACCTTCCGCGTACGGGGTGAGCCTGTTGAGGATGATCCTCTCAAGCAGTTTGCCAGTCGTGTCTATCAGACAGATTGGTCTGTACGCCGATGGGTCGCCTGGCGGCTTCCCGGGCTTCGGCAACAGCACCAGTTTCTGCCTTTTCCATCTATCGGGGAAACGGCACTCGTCAAGGCATCTCTGCATAGCTAGCCTGAACATGTTCGGGTTCGCTATGATCGCTGCCTTGAGAGCGTTGTTCGGGACTCCATCCGGCCCTGGAGCTTTGTTTCATTGCTAGGGATTTAGCCACTGCGAGTAGTTCTTCGTTCGTCACTGGAGCCACCATTTCGACCGTGCCCGCACTGTCTCGTAGTGCAGGTGGCCAGGGGCTTGTGGCTCGAGACGGGAAGAGTACTTCGATAATCGTTGCCAACCGGTCCAGAGACCGTTCTGGGGGTGAGGAGCCCCCTTTGGTCTTGGCCATCACAATCCGGTAGGCGTCACCCCACGGATTCGCGTTGGCACTCTCACACAGGTTGTCGAAACACGCTCTCTTGCTGCTTTTAATAGCCTTGTTAAGGGCTAATTTCGCAGCTCGAAACACTTCACGGCGGTTCTCTCTTGCATCCTCGGTGCGAGCTCTTTGCATCCTACGTCTAGCTCTGAGACAGGCTGACCGTAGAGCTGCAATCTCGGCACTCCACCAGTATACCGGGCATCTACCGTTTCTTGGCAGTGTTTTTCTCGGCATAGTGGCGTCGCACGCGCGTGATAGAACAGCTACCAGCGTATCCCCGCTTAGACTGTCGGTGTTGGCCTCCAGTCCCAGGGCCGCGGTGAAAGCTTCGCTGTCGAAGTGATTGGACTTCCACCCGCGTACCTGACAGGGATCTCCCGCCCTCGGATGCTGCACACCATAGTTGATCTTAAAGCGGATTGCTAGATGATCGCCATGGGTGTAGCCTTCGTCTACCCTCCATTCCATGCCTGGAGCCAGACTCGGGCTGGCAAAGGTCAAATCAATCCACGCCTCCACTCCGTTTCTACGGAATGTACTAGCGGAGCCATCATTAGCTAACACAGTATCGAGTTTCGCAAACGCTTCCATTAGCGCTTGACCCCTGCTATTTGTACAGCGGCTGCCCCACTCCACTGCCCAAGCGTTGAAGTCTCTCGCTATTACTACCGGTTTCCGGCCCACGAGGTCCGACGAGAGCCTGTCGATCATCTGGTAGAACTGTTCTATTGGCCACCTTGGTGGGGCGTAGCAGCTGCAATAGAACACACCATTGATCTTGGCAATCGCCACACCCTCGGCGGAGGGGTGTATTACCTCTTGAACCGGGAACCTTCCCGTTGTACAGATTGCCACCATTCCAGACCCGTCCGACACCCAATTGCCGTTGCCTGCAGGGATGCTGTACGGGTCTGATAAGAGGGCGACATCTGTCCTCGACTCCGAGACCGACTGCCACAGCAGCTGTTGGGCTGCTGCACAATGGTTAAGATTTAGCTGTGTGACTCTCACGGCTTCTTCTTATTTAACTCGCCGAAGGGACACGAAGGTCCGCCCATAGCATGTTTATGGGCTTGCTTCTTAGCGGTGCAGATAAGGCACTTATATGCCTTAGTGCACCCCCGCTCTTTATGCCCCTCCTCGCCGCATCGACGACATAGCTTGCTCCTGTCTAGGCCTTTGCATTCGTAAGCTTTATGGCCGGATTCTAGGCACCGATAGCACCTGTCCACTGAAGGCGGCTGGGGTATACTAATAGGGCATACCGACCAGCCGATCTTCAGCTTCCCTTTCTCGGTTACCTTTTTGGCATCCGCATTCAGTAGCCTGAGGTAGGCTACCTGGGTGCCAGAGGGTCCGTCCCTCAATCGCACAGAGGCCCGCTCGATTGTGAGGCAGCATTGCTCCTTGACGGCTGCGACGACGTCTTCTGCGGTCGCGAACTCGTCCAAGTGCTTGCACTGGAGAGTTGTTTCCGCACCTAGCGACCTGATTTGGGCGCCCTCACCAAGGATCTCTTGGGCCAAGGCCTTATATACTGCACTTGATTGTGCGCCTCGCTTCAGCACCAGGAGCATCTCTCCCGTATTGGTGCGTCTTACGCTACGCACATCCTGCCCAAGGGCCGAGAGACTTTCGGCCGCCTTCATCGATTTAAGGACATCGGCGTATTTGTCCTTGTCGGTTTTTAACCACAAGGCTTCGCCTCTGTCCTTGGCCTTCCTCGCAGGCCGCGGTACCTCCGGTTTCGGTGCCGGCTTTTTCTTGGTAACCAGCGTCCAGGGGTTTGAGCCCCCCTGCCCCGGTCGTGTCGGGTTGCTGGTACCATCGCTCTCCACAGCGAGGTCACTCTCGCCCTCGCTTACCTCACCCAGGCGGCGTTTGACCTTGACGGTTGCACGCCGAGTGGTGTCGGTTTTGGCACCCTCTCCTGGCGACTTCCTAGGGCGCTTCGCATTCGATGCCGTCTTGCGATTGCCCTTTCCTTTTCCCTTCGAGGGGAACTCGGTCGCCGCTCCGATCGACGTGGCTGCTCCGTAGAAGGTAAAGGCCACTGTCTGTGAACCTCTATTGACCTTCTCTCTTTCCTCCCTATTGGAGGCCACTGTCTGGGTTTCTCTGTCGGGCCTCTCCCGACATTCCACCCTCTCAACATATGCCTGCTGTTCCTGTCTTGCGACACGAACAGCTTTCCGGAGCTCCAGAAGGCTCAACTTCAACTCCTTGGCTATGTTCTGCTTTGCGCTAGCGAAGTCGCTTATAGCATCGAGTTGCTTCGCTACTTTGCGCATCGCAGCTATTGGCCCCTCCGATGCATTGGTAGGGGTATTGCCTACCGCTGCTGGGGGGTCACTGGTGCTTTCGGGTGCAGCACTCATCGCTCCACTACTCCCCACGGGGGGGGGAGACCTCGCCAAACCACCTCTTGCGAAGGGGTTTGGCACCTCCGTCTGTTTATTTTTATTTTTATTTGCCACCATGTATAGTCCCACGAGTAGCGCGAGAAATATATGTCCGCCACGCCAGAGCTCCGCATTAGCGTGGTAAGGGACGCTTACTGTGGGGGTTGCCCAGGTACCCCACAGGCTCCGTTAACGATCGAGCATCTTTTTCACCCCCTCGATCATTCATCCCTCGGCACGGGTCGCTTCACGCCTTGGAATTGGGGTTATGCCCCACCTTGCTTTACGTGGTGATCTCGGCCCGGATCATCACAACCATCCTCCTTTACCAGGGCTTTGGACCTGTAGCTCTGGATCTCAATAGTTCCATGTACGTATGTTATTACAGACATGCTACTATTGGGATCCGTCATTCGCTAGCGGAGTTAGCTTTGTATGTGCGTATGGATGTGTGTATGTGTGTATGTATGTATGTATGTATGCATGTATGTTTTTTTTTACAATGGAGAAGACCTTTACGTCCTAGCCCAGTACACGTGCTATTGGTTGGGTCAAAGCTACCGCACGGGGTGCACTGGGGGCGTGTCGGGCTCGAATGGTGAGGCTGCCATTAATACCTCTCGGTATTACTTCTGAGGGGATGGCTGTACTTAATGTACTCATTCACTCTTACTCACGCGTTCATACGTCCTGTATGAGGCTTACTTGGGTGCTCTCTCTATCGCACCTTGATTCACTCTCAAACACTCCCACATGAGGCTGACTTTTGTGCTCACCTTTTTCGTTCCTTGCGAGGCTGACTTGTGTGCTCACCTTACTCATTCTTTGCTAGGCTTACTTTTGTGCTCGCCTCACCCATGCCATGTGAGGCTGACTTGGGTGCTCACCCTATCACCTGATTCACTCTCGATCGTGCCACTCTATTATACCTCTGTCACTCCCCCTGGCATCCCATGTGAGACATTTTTCTTAGGCCCCACTTCTGACATACCATGCGAGGCTGACTTGTGTGCTCACCTTTTTCATTCCTTGCTAGGCTGACTTTTGTGCTAGCCTCTACCATACCATATGAGGCTGACTTTTGTGCTCACCCTTAACATGCCGTGTGAGACTAACTTGGATGCTCACCCTTTCACTCCACTGCCACGCCACTAGCCATCGATGGCTAAGTCCCAACATACTACGCTACGACCCTCCCGTCTGAGCATGAGGCAGTTCACTTATACGCCTATACACTCACTCTTCTGTCTTGCTTCAGGGTGGCTGGGTTTACCCCTTACGCGGTTGCCAGTCTCTGCGCCAAACCTGCCTCAGCTTGAACAGACCATTCACTCCCTTTTTTGCGCTTGGTCTTTTTCGCTCCAACTAACCAATCACTAGTTAGCCGTGCCCGTCGTCTGTTGCTCGGTTCGCCAGATTACCTGTAGCCTACAGGCAGTCTGGGTGGTAGCAGCCGAGACTGCGTTCCACTTCTCCACCGATTGACGCATCCGCTGAATAAGGGTATCAGGAGTTGTGTCCCAGCCACAGACGTCAAGCATTGCTTTTCTTTCGACGTCGAACCGAGGACATACGAACAGTATGTGTTCGGCAGTTTCGTCTACACCTGGGTAGTCCGGGCAGGCTGAGACCTCCGCGTGCCCGAACCTTTGGAGGTACTGTCGGAAATAGCCATGGCCTGACAGGAATTGTGTCAGGTGGAAGTGAACTTCCCCATGGGGTCTTCCCACCCAGCTCGATATGCTAGGTATCAGCCGGTGGGTCCATCTACCTTTCGAGGAGTTGTCCCACTCACGCTGCCATCTGGCGACCGAGGTCACCCTGGTGCGCTCGCGGGCTCCTCTATTTCGACGTAGCTCGAAACACTCCTCATCTTCCCGAATGACCAGCCCGACTGGCATCATGCTCGCGATCACGCAGGATGCATCGTGTGATACCGTGTGTAGGCAGATATCACTCTGAGGCACATCACGCGGTAGATGCTCTCCAGTTTCTGTAGGTAACTGGTTACCCTCAGTGCTCTTGACTATGACGGGCCGCCGTACCCGAGGATAGATACGGCAACGCCTGCCAGTAACCTACGTCTACTGGCGCACACCTTTGAGCTGCTGGACATCATCCTCGATAGAGCCGCAACAGCAGTCGACGCTCTCTTGCATGTATAGTCGACATGGCTGCCGAAGGTCAGCTTGTCGTCTATAATGACTCCGAGAGACTTCAGACTTCGCTGTGAAGTGATCGCGACTTCTCCCACATGGATAACTACATGTTGTGCCGACTTGCGGTTGTTGATGATAACTAACTCCGTCTTATGCTGAGCGAGTTCCAAGCCTCTCGCGTAATGATCGCGTGTTCTGCAGTTAGTTCTACCGCAGGGATTGACTCCCCGTAGACCTCCAAGGTTACGTCGTCAGCAAAGCCGACGATCTTGACCCCAGGAGGGAACTTCAGTCTCAGAACCCCGTCATACATGAGGTTCCATAGCACCGGGCCTATGATCGAGTCCTGCGGGACTCCGGCGGTAAGCGGAACCCTTTTTTGACCGGCAACGGTCTTGTATAGCAGTTCGCGGTGCTGGAAGTAACTTTCCAGGATCCGGTACAGACCCACCGGTAGGCTAAGCCGGTGTAACGAGAGCGCGATGGCATCCCAGCTTGCGCTGTTGAATGCGTTCTTCACGTCAAGTGTCACTAACGCACAGTATCGAATGCCTCGCCTTTTTCGTTGGATCGCTATCTCGGCAGTATTTATCACTGACTTGAGAGCGTCCACTGTGGACTTACCCTTCCGAAAGCCAAACTGGTTGCTTGACAGGCCGTCCGTACCTTCCGCGTACGGGGTTAGCCTGTTGAGGATAATCCTCTCAAGCAGTTTGCCAGTCGTGTCGATCAGACAGATTGGTCTATATGTATGTATGTATGTGTGTGTATGTGCGGATTTGTTAACAAAATGCCCACATCGGTTTCTCGGAGATGGCTGAACCGATTTTTACAAACTAAGATTCAAATGAAAGGTAGAGTAAGGTGGGGTAAAAGTGCGCGAGGGGCAAAAGTGCGCATAGGACTTTTAGAAGCACAGAAGCGCTAGAACCTGGCAACTCTGTATGGATTTAGTGTATCATTAAGTCAACTAATCGCACATATAAGCATGAAAGGTTTGAATATAGTGGCTTGAAAGTAAGGGGGAAGGACTATTTTTCGCTGATTTGATATTATTTTTTGAATTTTGGGAATCATAAATTGGCTCTATAAAACTACAGTACCCTAAAAATCTTGAACATATGGTTCGTTGCGAGATATATTTGATTCGATGAAAAAAATTCAGTAATTTTCGTAACAATTGAATAAGTTAAAATACTGACAGTGGGGTAAAGGTGCGCATAGCATATCCGCCCAAATCAAAAGACGCGAGTGAAGCTTTTTATATAAAAATTGAACTAATTCTTCAATGATTTAAAGAAGGGACCAGCATATTCAATAACTGCAAGCTCACCGGTCAAATGACGACTGATATGAGCGGTATAGGAACAAAAGCATCAGCGTAACTGGTTCCAAGGAAAAATATAGAGTGCCGACAGCTCAGAGTAATTAAAAAAGAACCAAAAAACTATGAATATGTAAATAAAGATGTATTTCCAATATAAAACGCATATTCGCAAGAATTCTTGTAGTGATCTACCCAACTATGACAAATAATGATGTTATCAGGGGTGACAATTTGATCACGAACCACATTGTCTAAAAGATGAAGTTTTTTCAACATAATGGAAAACTGAACAACATCAACCGAGGCGGGGGGTTCTTTTTATTTGTTTATTTGTTTATTTGTTTATTTGTTTATCAACAGGCATATCAAAGCCCCAATGATGTTGGCCTTAATACTAATCTAATTTCTAACAATCATGTACACAAAAACAATAGTCATACAATAATTAAAAACAAATAAAAAAGGTCAAGTGTTGTTAGCTAATTGGTTAAATAGTCTGGAAAAACGTATCCCAAGTAGCAATTCTAGTTTTATAGCACACCACAAGTGCATTCTAAGTTTTAAGAAGGTCTTCAAGAGTACCATAAAACTTAAATTGCTACTAGGGATACGCAGATTTTGTCGAGAAATGTTGAAATCAAATGCCGTAGCTGCCTGGTTGAAAATTCGTTGCAGACCAGTGATGGCTCCATACATACTATAGTTAGTGCGTCGGAATGGTAATCTGAACATAATGTTATTGCGTTGTGTTCGAGGAGCGATGTTTATGTTGATTTGTTCCAGAATAGCTGGGGCATCTATACGACCTTGCAGAGTGTCAGCGATGAACAAGGCTCTTGCAGTATTCCTTCGTACATGTAGGGGCTCTAGTTGAATTATCTGACACCGGTTTTCATAACGAGGTAGTCGGGAAGGATCTCTCCACGGCAATCTACGAAGCGCGAAACGTAAAAAGCGACGCTTAACAGACTCTATTCTCTCAACACCATTATTGTAGTTTGAACTCCAAACTTCAGAGCAATATGCTAGAATTGATCGCGATAAAGAACAGTAGAGCGCTTTGAGACAATAGATATCCGTAAAATTTTTGGCTCTTCTGAAGATGCATCCCAGTGCTCGGGATGCTTTACCAACTGCATAGGAGACGTGCTGTTTAAACGTAAGTTGAGGATCCAGAATCACTCCCAGATCTTTAACGTGACTGATGCGTTCAATGTCTGTTTCTAGTAGACGGTAGTTAAAATGAATCGAATTCTTTTTCCGTGAAAACGATATTACCGAACACTTCTTCGGGCTCACGCACATGCGGTTCGTGTTACACCAATCAGCAAAGACATCAAGCTGCTGTTGGAGAAATCTGCAATCTTCAATTGACCGAATTTGGCGGAATATCTTGAGGCCATCTGTGAAGGACAATCGTGGAGTATTCAGAACTAGATGTACATCACTGAAGTATTGCAGAAACATCAACGGTCCCAAGTGGCTTCCTTGAGGTATTCCTGACGTAGAAATGAAGGTGGGGGCCTGACAATCTCCTATGCAACCGCTATCTCTCGGTCTGTGAGGTAGGATCGAAACAACTGCAAAACACTACCATTTATTCCAAATCTCTCCATTTTTGCTATTGCGATATCGTGATTTATCTTATCGAAAGTGGCAGATATGTCGGTGTAAACAACGTCGGTTTGAGCACGATGATCCATACTCTCGGTTATGTAGGATGTTAAACACAGCAGGTTAGACGCTGTTGACCGCCCGGATGTGAAACCGTGTTGATCGTCACTTAGGTACTGCTTACAATGAGCCTGAAGAGGTTCCATAATCACCAACTCGAACAACTTCGAAACTGCACTCAATGAAGTTATTTCACGGTAATTATTGACGTCTCACTTATTACCCTTCTTGTGGACTGGGAACTGTACGCGTATTTCCAGCAAGACGGGAAAACTCCTCTAGCAATAGATGCTCGAAAAATATGAAGAAGCGGAGTAATCAAAGCTTCAATGTGCCTTTTCAGGATAACGGAGGGGAACCCGTCGGGTCCCGGATTGAAAGATGACTTAAGCCGAGAAGTTCTGGTAATCATTGTTGCATCGACATCGATAGCACCCAAAGCTTGGCCTACAAGTGGAGCTCTGCTAGCGGCGAGTTCGATTTGCTCAGTAGTTAGTGCCTCATCTGTGAATACATTCGCGAATTTTTCCGACAAAAGTGCACATATGTCTCGAGATGTGGTAGCTGTGTTCCCATTGAAAGTCATAGACGACGGCAGGCCTGATTCCTTGCGCTGCTCGTTCACATATTTCCAGAAACGTTTAGGATGCGACTTGAGATTACGCTGAATATTTTGCTGGTATCTATAGAAAGAGTGTTTTTTTACAATGGAGAAGACGTTTATGTCCTAGCCCAGTACACGTGCTATTGGTAGGGTCAAAGCTATCGCACGGGGTGCAGTGGGGGCGTGTCGGGCTCGAATGGTGACGCTGCCATTAAAACCGACTAAACTCCATTGGGCTCCGCCATCGTTTTTCGAAATTTCACTCTCACTCACGCGTTCATACGTCCTGTATGAGGCTTACTTGGGTGCTCTCTTTATCGCACCTTGATTTACTCTCAAACACTCCCACATGAGGCTGACTTTTGTGCTCCCCTTTTTCGTTCCTTGCGAGGCTGACTTGTGTGCTCACCTTACTCATTCCTTGCTAGGCTTACTTTTGTGCTCGCCCCACCCATACCATATGAGGCTGACTTGGGTGCTCACCCTATCACCTGATTCACTCTCGATCGTGCCACTCTATTATACCTCTGTCACTCCCCCTGGCATCCCATGTGGGACATTTTTCTTAGGCCCCACTTCTGACATACCATACGAGGCTGACTTGTGTGCTCACCTTTTTCATTCCTTGCTAGGCTTACTTTTGTGCTAGCCTCTACCATACCATGTGAGGCTGACTTTTGTGCTCACCCTTAACATGCCGTGTGAGACTGACTTGGATGCTCACCCTTTCACTTCTCTGCCACGCCACGAGGCATCGATAGCTAACTCCCAACATACTACGCTACGACCCTTTCGTCTGGGCATGAGGCAGTTCACTTATACGCCTATACACTCACTCTTCTGTCTTGCTTCGGGGTGGCTGGGTTTACCCCTTACGCGGTTGCCAGTCGCTGCGCCAAACCTGCCTCAGCATGAACAGACCATTCACTCCCTTTTTTGCGCTCGGCCGTTTTCGCTCCAACTAACCAATTACTAGTTAGCCGTGCCCGTCGTCTGTTGCTCGGTTCGCCAGATTACCTGTAGCCTACTGGCAATCTGGATGGTAGCAGCCGAAACTGCGTTCCACTTCTCCACCGATTGACACATCCGCTGAATAAGGGTATCAGGAGTTGTGTCCCAGCCACAGATGTCAAGCATTGCTCTTCTTTCGACGTCGAACCGATGACATACGAACAGTATGCGTTCAGCAGTTTCGTCTACACCTGGGCAGTCCGGGCAGGCTGGGACCTCCGCGTGCCCGAACCTGTCTGAAATAGCCATGGCCTGACAGGAATTGTGTCAGGTGGAAGTGAACTTCCCCATGGGGTCTTCCCACCCAGCTCGATATGCTAGGTATCAGCCGGTGGGTCCATCTACCTTTCGAGGAGTTGTCCCACTCACGCTGCTATCTGGCGACCGAGGTCACCCTGGTGCGCTCGCGGGCTCCTCTATTTCGACGTAGCTCGAAACACTCCTCATCTTCCCGAATGACCAGCCCGACTGGCATCATGCTCGCGATCACGCAGGATGCATCGTGTGATACCGTGTGTAGGCAGATATCACTCTGAGGCACATCACGCGGTAGGTGCTCTCCAGTTTCTGTAGGTAACTGGTTACCCTCAGTGCTCTTGACTATGACGGGCCGCCGTACCCGAGGATAGATACGGCAACGCCTGCCAGTAACCTACGTCTACTGGCGCACACCTTTGAGCTGCTGGACATCATCCTCGATAGAGCCGCAACAGCAGTCGACGCTCTCTTGCATGTATAGTCGACATGGCTGCCGAAGGTCAGCTTGTCGTCTATAATGACCCTCGTCCCATCTCCACCACAGGACCGGGACTGCAGGTCGCTGACAGGAAGGGCTCGACTGTGGTGGGGGACTAAGGGCTTCCTCACGGCTGGCGGCAACTGTGCGTCCCGGTGACTTAAGAGACGACATAACGTGGGATGTATGCAATGCAGCTGGACTAGGTGTCTCTCGTAAACAGCTGCGGTTCGCAGGCAGGAAGAACGGCATCTGGTGCTGATACGGTGCAATTAAAAAAGAACTGGAATCGGGGAACATTTTAGCGCTTGATTTATTCAGAAAGGATGTGTACTTGCCGCAGGGGGAAGTGTAGAAGACCCTTTCTCCACTCCCGCACACAGGGCCGAGACGACTGGTGAACGTTGGTTGCAGTAGCTGGACTGTGGCGGGGGAATCGAGGGCTTCCATAATACAAGCTGCGGTGCATCTCGGTATCCCATTAGCAAAATCTATCCTGCTTTGGCTGGTCGAAATTAAATTCCCGAACGAATACTCCAGTCGGCCAAGTAGACGCTTTGAGTGCAGTGTCCTTTAGTTCGCTCGGAAGCTCAACTCGGAAAGAAACAAAGTTGAGTTTCGTGATATCGGTGTCCTTCTTGACCAACAAAATTGCTTTGGGTGCATCGCTTATTCCAAGGTATTCGTGGGTCATGGCAACGATTTCCTCCACTGTATGGCTCTGGTAAAGACGGCTCAAATAGACCCAAAACTCAGTTGCTCATCCGCAACTGTTCTGATTTCCCACTGAATAGCTCTAGTACCACAGATAGCGGCTGCAGTGGCGCGAATTTTAGCATTATTCTCGCGACATCGTTTCGGAGTGGGCAGACGAAGCAAGAATGGATCCATGAATTATATTCCGAGTGTCGATGATTTTCGAGAAAATATCAAGACTTTGTTAAATTTGTGATCTAATTCACAACCACAATACCAAATAAAGATCAATATGTGATAAATCTTGAATCAGTTAACATCGTATATTCGGACCATAGACAATGTTCATAGATTTGTGGATAAAATTATGGGTCAATGATTTTCGAGTTCGCGATTGTCGACGTGAGAAAAAAGCGTCGGCGGCACGCCGCTCATCTACCTTTCTGCGTCAGCGTTTTCTGAAATTTACCGGCGGCGGCGTGGCGCGGTGTCGCACAGGTCTGGTTTCGAATTCATCTTGTCAGTAACTAGCACCATCGATGTATATAAACTAGTACCCAAATTAGCACTAGTTAGACCCAAAAAATCCAAACAGCTCGCACGACACCCTTAATGCACAAAGTGGTTTAGTTCAATTTTTCCTTATGGGAATTTAAGATTAGGGCATTAGCGAGGCGTTTGGCTCCCGAGCCAGAAGACAAGATTTCGTTTTCGCTTTCTCGTCAGCAAGCCTGAACTTCTGTATTCGCTTCCCGGGACATCACTCGGGACGTTCACATGTGTCGTGCGAACTGTTTGGATTTTTTTTTGTGTCTAACTAGTGCTAATTTGGGTACTAGTTTAGATACATCGTCTAACTAGATACCCAAATGGTGCTAGTTACTGACGAGATGAATTCGAACACAAAAAAAAATAAAACTTAATTTATATTAGGTTTTGTGCCCTTAATGCACAAAGTGGTTCAGTCCAATTTTCCCTCATGGAAATTTAAGATGCATAATTTTGTATCGATTTTTATGAAATGTTCAGTGTTGCCATTTCGCAAAAAATCAAAATATCATCACTTTTTATCGTTTTAAAGAATCGAAAAAACTTTTGTTTTTGGTTCTAGGTAAAAATTACGGAAGATAGATTTTCGTCAGTGGACGTTTTCCAAAAGAACTAGCCTGTGGAAAAATTTTGTCCAGTCGCAATCTTATATTGATAGCACTTGACATTTTTAGTTTATGTACATCAAAACTAGTACTATAATTCGAATTTTATGGGATCTCGATTCGTCTTTGCATTACATCAAGTAAAATTTCCGAAATATTCATATGTTTTCGTGTTCTATAGTGTTGTAACCACTTATTAAAATTTGGCAATCTTGTTTAGAAAAAATAATGCAATTTTTTAATATTTATCCGGTGACCTGCTATACAAGATCTAAAAAATCGAGTTTTTTAACTTATGGCGATAGATAAAACGAAGAATATATCACAACAATATATGTAAGTTTTTGACGATTCTAACAAAAAAAATTCTAAAGGTTTTTTTGATACGGCTCAATGCATTACCACAACTGAGCCGTGGATCTTTTAAGTTTTTACAATAGGTAAAAATAAAAAATACTAAGAATGCCTGTCTACCAGATCTTGTTGACGCAGCTTGCTGCTGCGTGTTGAGATCCTTTTCCTTGGCGGTGAAACCGCTTGGGGGTCATTCAGTCTACCTTCTCTAGCGTTATCGTTCCCGTCCATGTCATCATCGGTACTGCTTTCTTGCTGTTGACGATCAGAGTTTCTGTTTTGTTTATTATTCTTACGGGTCGCTGTTGTAAATCCGTCTTCATCGGTATTTGCTTCTTTATAGTTGTTGGTCGTTGGTCGTTGTACCTGCATTATTGATTAATTGGATCGTTGTTTTTGATTTATCTGTGAGTGTCGGTGGCTGCTTGTTAGAGTTGGCTGTAGTAGATGAGTTTTGACTAGTTGCTTCGGCGCATGTTTTCCCGTAGTGGGCTGTATGGCTACAGAATTGGCTTGTTGGAGTCTGTCCGGGACATATGGTTAGCGTTGTTTGCTATAGGTTACGCCTTCTGTGATTTGCATTCGTGATTCATGTAAGAAGGTATCGGTTTAGTCCCTTGCAATACTCAATAACACTCCCTCACAATACGAACGCCGTTAAGAATGTCAGTGAAAAGATTTCTCCAAGTGTCATTCATAACTTCTCCGTATTGCGACATAATTCGTTTAATGTAATGTTCACTAGTGCGCGGTGCCAAATAATGGATACGCACGTCCACCATGTCGTTTTCCATATACACGTGGATCTTGAATCTGGCGTTATTAAATTCGACATCGTGTTGCATGTTATTCTTTGCAATGAAGTTTTCTGCCAGTGCTTAACTTCTAAACGTGATTAAAACACAGTTTTTGACGTGGTGTAGCTGAATGTACGCAACTTCAGCGATTATGCTCCATTTTAACTTAAACTAAACGAGTTTTATTAAAGTCGATCGAAATCGTGTTATCCCGTAACACGAGCACTTTTGTTTCATTTGGCAGACTCATTTCACTCGGCAGCTGGGTGCAACGATATAATATTGTTTTTGCATATAGAATAAAAGGCTGGCTTGCTTCACTGGTACCTATAGCCTGCTATAGCGTAGCGATTTTTGCTTCTGCTTTGTGCGAGGTCAGAAGATCGACTGAACAAACATTTTAAACATTTCTGTGGCACTTTAGTATCAAAAATTCATCTCAAAAAAATGTAAGACCGCGGAAAAAACGGGTTCAGAAAAACAAACAGAAGGTATATTTATATAAATTGGAAATTTTGTTGTTTCATTGCTTTCAATTATAACTATCAGCTGCACTTTTCCATTAAGGAAATATTCCTTTACTCCGCCATATTGTGAAGTTTTCCAACGAAGTTTATTATTTTAACTTCCCAAATGTGTGTACGAGTATACATGAATTTTCATAAAGTTCGGATGTTTCTTTCCCTTTCACAAACTCACGAAAATAAGTTTCTTTTTGTCTCCCAAAGCAGTCCACTCCTTCATTGTGCCTATTAATTTGAGACACTTTTTTTAACATAAACTACCCAAAAAATGAACGAATAGAAGAAGGTTCGTCAAATTTTGAAAGAAACCGTGAAATTATTCTTTTAACAAACTACCAAAAATGGTGTAGTTGGTGTAATTCGACGCAATAGAAAAAAAGATATCTTCAAAAATTATCCTTAAGTAGACAGTATTTGAAGAAGTTTCGTGTGGTCGAGTTTATAATGACTTTGTTTCCACTTACTTGATGTCATTTATTTCGGTTCGCGGTTTCCGAGATATATTTTAGGTCGATCAATGTTAGAAAATTAGCTATCAGAAGGTACTGACAAATGAAATATTGCACATTGATAAGTGATCAGGACACAATAGGATAACTTGAAATTGTTAGGTGCTTAATCCAAGCGGTGTTATGTAGAAAATGGAGTAGAAAATATATCATGATATTATCCTTTTCTGATTTATCGAAATAAAATTTGGCTGCTATATTAAAACGGATCATTACTATATTGAACGATAAATAACATGCTATAACTTTTAAAGCATACAATACAGACACTTGGTGTATTCGGCAAAGTTGTTCGCAAAAGAAAGAGCTATAAATTTGCAGAAGACATTATCTGAATATAATCACCTAAAAAAAGTTCATGAAAATATCTCACTTATAGGGGGATTAATCGGAGAAAACATAATGTCAAAAAAGAGCTTCTTAAATACAATAACTTCTAAGAGGATGCTATTGAGCTCAACTTAGCCGATTTGCCGGTAATAGTTAATATCATGTTTCGCCTTTCTTATATGAAAAGGTTGTGCAATCACTCTAAAAATCGCCAACCTAATCCCGGCCCGGAGGGCCGAATGTCATATGCCATTCGACTCAGTTCGTCGAGATTGGAAAATGTCTGTGTTTATGTATGTGTGTGTGTGGAAAAAAATGCATGAAACGTTGAGATTCGATGAAATCTCGAAAAAAATGTTTTTTGACTAAAATTGACTTTTTTGAACTTTGACACCCTTTTTGCCTTTCTCATACAGAAAGGTTATTCAATCACTCTAAAAACTGTCAACCTAATCCCGGCCCTGAGGGCCGAATGTCATATGCCATTCGACTTAGTTCGTCGAGATCGAAAAGTGCCTGTGTCTGTATGGATGTGTGCATGTGTGTGTTTTTTTCTTTTTTTTACAATACATTTCCGTACTAGCCCAGTTTACGTGCTATTGGTAGATGCCAAGCTACCACACGGGGTGTACTGGGGGTGTTTTTTTTTACAATGGAGAAGACATTTACGTCATAGCCCAGTACACGTGCTATTAGTAGGTGTCCGAGCTACCGCACGGGGTGTACTGGGGGCGTGTCGGGCTCGAATGGTGACGCTGCCATTAATACCGACTAAACTCCATTGGGCTCCGCCATCGTTCCCCCCAGGAACTACCTGTCGGTATTACTTCTGGGGGGATGGCTGTACTTGATGCACTCATTCACTCTCGCTCATGCGTTCATACGTCCTGTATGAGGCTTACTTGGGTGCTCTCTCTATCGCACCTTGATTCACTCTCAAACACTCCACATGACCCTATCACCTGATTCACTCTCGATCGTGCCACTCTATTATACCTCTGTCACTCCCTCTGGTATCCCATGTGGGACATTTTTCTTAGTCCCCACTTCTGACATACCATGCGAGGCTGACTTGTGTGCTCACCTTTTTCATTCCTTGCTAGGCTTACTTTTGTGCTAGCCTCTACCATACCATGTGAGGCTGACTTTTGTGCTCACCCTTAACATGCCGTGTGAGACTGATTTGGATGCTCACCCTTTCGCTTCTCTGCCACGCCACGAGGCATCGATAGCTAAGTCCCAACATACTACGCTACGACCCTCCCATCTTGGCATGAGGCAGTCCACTTATACGCCTATACACTCGCTCTTCTGCCTTGCTTCGGGGTGGCTGGGTTTACCCCTTACGCGGTTGCCAGTCGCTGCGATATACCTGCCTCAGCATGAACAGACCCTTTTCTGCGCTCGGCCTTTTTCGCTCCAACTAACCAATCACTAGTTAGCCGTGCCCATCGTCTGTTGCTCGGTTCGCCAGATTACCTGTAGCCTACAGGCAATCTGGGTGGTAGCAGCCGAGACTGCGTTCCACTTCTCCACCGATTGGCAAAATCGCTGAATAAGGGTATCAGGGGTTGTGTCCCAGCCACAGACGTCAAGCATTGCTCTTCTTTCGACGTTTTTTTGGTTCAGTGTATTTTCACCGATTAGTTGTTTGTGTTGATCGCTCCAGTTATTTTTTTTAATATTTGACGTGATTTGTGCCGTTTAATCATCGTTTATCGTATCAGTCGATTCTAAATTTTGTTTGCGCCCTTGACATTGTGAAGTTTTAAAATGTTCTCTACATATTTTGTTTTTGTGTCGTGAAAAATCCAGTGAAAATCGAGATTGTTTACATCACCAGACCTGTGTGTAATTACCCACAAAAAATTCACGCGCACACTTCGCTACCTGCACGCAAGTAGAGGAAAGTATTTCCCACCATAACTTGGCGCACAGTGAGACGAAAACGAAAAGTCGGATCTAGGGCGGGTAGAAAATCGGCATTATGACAGGTGCATGCGATCACTGCGCGAAAACCGTCAAATCGGACGATGACTTTATCGAATGCATGGGATTTTGCAAAAATGTGGTGCATATGCAGTGCGGTAAACAACTCAACAAGCCGTTCTTGAAAAAACTTGCCGAAAACCCAAATTTATTTTGGATGTGCAATGAATGTGTCAAGTTGATGAAGTTTGCTCGCTTTCGCGACACCGTTTCCTCGCTTGGATGTGTTATCGCTGCTATCGCTGGGAAAACGGATGACGTCTGTGCTGAACTAAAGGCAGAGTTATCAAAAAATAACCAGCAAATTACGCACCTCGCCAGAAAGATTTCAACAGCTACTCCAGTCCGGCCAAATTCAGGTACATCTCGACCACCTCAGAAACGTCGTCGCGAGGATGGCCCTGATCCGAGCAGTATTTTTGGCGGCGGTCGAAAGCTAGTCGATAATAGCAACATTCTCACGGTTCCACCTCCCACTCCGTTGGTCTGGATGTATCTTTCCCGCTTTCATCCCAGCGTTAGCAAGGAGGCAGTCGAAAAAATGTCCAAAGAAGAGCTAAACTGCAACGAGGAAATAAAGGTTATTCCGCTTGTTAAGAAAGGCGTAGACGTCACTACTCTGAACTTCATATCTTTCAAAGTTGGATTTTACCCAAAGTACCGTGAAGCAGCTCCATACCCTGACACATGGCTGCAAGGCATATTGTTCAGGGAATTTGAGGATAGCCGTACCCAGAACATTTGGTGCCCACCGACTGATTTTCCTCCGCCCTCGGAAGCCGCATGCATTCCGCTTATTCAACCCGGCCCATCATCCCTACAGAGGACTCCGCAACGATTGGCAATGCCACTATACCAAGCTACACCACCATTGTGAAGGAGTGTCGACGCTGATCGCATACTGGGACGCAACGCAGTTGGTACAATGGAAGCCCTTGATCCCTTCGCTACAGTCGAGCCCTTGAAGCCAGCGTTCAGTAGTCGTCCCGGCCCTGTATGTGTGGGTGGAGAAGGAGTCTTCCAAGCCGCCTTTCTCGGCAAGTATTATACAAATTGTAACGATACAATGGTTAAACCGATTCACGCTTCTAGTTCATCGTCCAACTCTCGCCGTAAGCTACTACCGTCCCGTTCCTGCTCTCCGCATCGCTCCATCGGGGTTCAACGCATACTGGGACGCACCGCAGTTGGCACTATGGAAGCCCTCGATCTCCCTGCCACAGTCGAGCAATTGCAGCCAGCGATCATCAGTCGTCCTGGTCCTGTGTGTGGGATGGGTGAAAGGGTCTTCCAACCCGCCACAAATGGCAAGTATACATCTGATCCGAACACTTCAAGCGCTGATGTATTCTTCGCTTCCAGTAATTTGCCTTTTGCTCTAACATCTTGTGACCAAATGTCAACCATTTCTCTCGCCGATGATGATCGCTACATTCTGGGGCGCGATGCAGTTGATTCGCTCTCTGCAGAACCTGATCCGTCATCCAATAACATCGAGATTTACTACCAGAATGTTGGTGGCTTAAATTCATCAACGGACAGCAATTTGCTCGCGACAACAGGTTGCTGCGATGACATCATCGCCTTAACCGAGACGTGGCTCGACAACCGTACTCTGTCTCGCCAGGTGTTTGGTTCAACATTTGATATCTTCCGCTGTGATCGCAATGCCCTCAACAGCCACAAGACATCAGGTGGTGGTGTCCTCATCGCCGTTCGCAATGGTATAAAAGCCCGAGTGATCAACGATGAGCGGTGGGAGAGCTCCGAACAAGTGTGGATATCAGTGAAACTTGCCGATCGCAATCTCTTCCTGTGTGTAGTGTATTTTCCACCTGACCGATGTACATTTTTCCTCCGTTTCTTTCATCAACTCGATCGCTGCCCCGTCTGATGATATTGTTATACTGGGCGACTTCAACTTACCGGGCCTGACCTGGTGCCAAGCAAGTAATGGATTTCTACGATTGGATATCGAAAAGTCTGTGCTTATCAACAATGCCAGTTGTATCTTGGACAACTACAGTAGCGCAACTCTTCGGCATATTAATAATATCATCAACGAGAATGGACGTACATTGGACCTCTGCTTTGTAAGTACCCGGGACTACGTTCCGTACTGCTGCGCCGCTCCGACACCTTTAGTCCAGCAAGTGCGCCATCATCCCCCACTACATCTTGTACTCGCTGGTAACCTAGGAGTGAATTTTGAAGACGTCTCAAGCTCTATCGTCTACGATTTTATAAACGCTGACTAAGACAGCATCGTTAGCACGCTGTTGGATATAAACTGGGACGAAAATCTTAACAATGGTGACGCGAACGAAGCAGCAATGACGTTTTCTAATATTCTTAACTACCTAATCGACCGTCATGTGCCAAAACGAACAGTCAGCACAAATCAACACCCTCCCTGGCAATCAACAGTGCTTGGACGATTAAAAACTGCCAAACGAGCCGCATTTAAAAAGTTCTCGAAGCATAAGACACTTGCATTACGAAACCACTACTTTCAACTCAACCACGAATATAAACAGCAAAGCAGACGTGCCTTTTTTAGATACCAGCGAAACGTCGAACGTCAACTGAAATCCAAGCCCAAGTCGTTTTGAAAATATGTGAACGAGCAGCGAAAAGAATCCGGGTTATCGTCTTGTATGTCATTAAATGGAGTTTTAGGCACCGACACTTAGGAAATTTGCCAATTGTTTTCCGACAAATTTTCAAGCGTTTTTTCCGACGAGAACCTTTCCCCACAACAAGTCGCTGCCGCTTCAAATCTAACTCCTTCTCTAGGACGAACCATCAACCGAATTTGTGTCGATAATGCTGCCATTCTTGCAGCAAATTCGAAGCTGAAAGCATCTAGTTCCCCGGGCCCAGATGGGGTTCCCTCGATTTTTGTCAAAAAGTGCATCAGCGGGCTTCTTGAACCACTTCGACGAGTCTTTGTGCTATCACTCAATACTGGAACATTCCCTTCCTGCTGGAAAGCAGCGCACGTGTTTCCAGTTCACAAAAAAGGAAACATTGACAATTATCGGGGACTTTCGTGTTTAAATGGAGTATCAAAAGTATTCGAGCTGATTGTCTTAGACCCTCTTTTCTTTCACTGCAAACACTACATTGCAGACGATCAACACGGCTTTATGCCTAAACGATCGACAACGACTAACCTGCTCTCGTTCACAACATATGTGCTCGATGGATTCGCTGACGGATTGCAAACCGATGCTATTTACATGGATTTATCTGCGGCCTTCGACAAAATCAATCATGATATCGCAATAGCGAAGCTGGACAAACTCAGTATTCATGGACAACTACTGCGCTGGTTTCGTTCCTACCTCGATGGAAGGCAACTCCAAATCAGGACTGCCTATCTACACCATTCTTCGCTACATCCGGCATCCCACAAGGAAGCCATCTCGGTCCAGCGATATTCCTCCTCTACTTTAATGACGTCAGCATCAAACTACAAGGACCCCGCCTGTTTTTTGCCGACGACATAAAATTTTTTCAACAAATACGAGATAAAACCGATGCCGAGCTTCTTCAGAGGGAACTGGACAGCTTTAGTACGTGGTGTGATCTAAACAGAATGGTTCTAAACCCGAGCAAATGCTCAATCGTTACGTTCACGCGGAAACGCCATCCGATTCAGTTTAACTACCATCTCTTCGACTCGAGTATTCCAAGACAAGGATCTCGGAGTCATCATGGATTCGGCACTAACGTTCAAACCACATACATCATCCATTGTGAATAAGGCTTCAAGACAGCTTGGGTTCATCTTCCGATTAGCGAAAAACTTTAAGGACGTATACTGTTTAAAATCTCTCTATTGTGCGCTGGTTCGCTCAACACTGGAATATTGTTCTGCTGTTTGGAACCCTTACTACCAGAACGATGTCGACAAAATCGAGGCCGTCCAACGCCGGTTCATACGCTTTGCACTTGGACATCTTCCTTGGCAAAAGAGATTTCAGCTGCCGAGCTACGCAAACCGTTGTCAGTTAATACAGCTCAACACTCTAAGCATCCGGAGGGACTGCTCTCGAGCCCTGTTCGTCTCGGACTTACTGCCTGCCAGGGTGGATTGCCCTACAATACTCGGACGCCTCGATCTTCAAGCTGCGAGTCCCGTTCAGGAGAACTAACTATAGGCGCCAGAGCGCTGTTACCGGACTCCAGCGTGTGTCTAACAGTGTGGCGACGGCGTTTGACTTCAACCTGACAAGGAATTCGATAAAAACTAGAATAATACGTATTCTGAAAAGTAATTAGTTTAAGTAACCACCATTGGGGCCAAGGGGTCTGTTAATGACGGTACAAATAAACAAATAGACGTCGAACCGGGGACATACGAACAGTACTGTACTGGTACTGTCGGAAACAGCCATGGCCTGACAGGAATTGTGTCAGGTGGAAGTGAACTTCCCCATGGGGTCTTCCCACCCAGCTCGATATGTTAGGTATCAGCCGGTGCGTCCACCTACCTTTCGAGGAGTTATTCCACTCACGCTGCCATCTGGCGAGCGAGGTCACCCTGGTGCGCTCGCGGGCTCCTCTATTTCCACGTAGCTCGAAACACTCCTCATCTTCCCGAATGACCAGCCCGACTGGCATCATGCTCGCTATCACCCAGGATGCATTGTGTGATACCGTGCGGTAGGCAGATATCACTCTGAGGCACATCACGCGGTAGGTGCTCTCCAGTTTCTGTAGGTAACTGGTTACCCTCAGTGCTCTTGACCATGACGGGCCGCCGTACCTGAGGATAGATACGGCAACGCCTGCCAGTAACCTACGTCTACTGGTGCACACCTTTGAGCTATTGGACAGCATCCTCGATAGAGTCGCAACAGCAGTCGACGCTCTCTTGCATTGATAGTCGACGTGGCTGCCGAAGGTCAGCTTGTCGTCTATAATGACTCCGAGAGACTTCAGACTCCACCGTGAAGTGATCGGGACTTCTCCCACATGGATAACTGAATGTTGTGCCGACTTGCGATTAATGACGATAACTACCTCCGTCTTATGATGAGCGAGCTCCAGGCCTCTCGCGCTCATCCATTCATCCACCGTGCTGATCTCGTGTTCTGCGGTTAGTTCAACCTCAGGGATTGACTCCCCGTAGACCTCCAAGGTTACGTTGTCGGCAATCTTGACCCCAGGAGGAAACTTCAGTCTCAGAACCCCGTCATACATGAGGTTCCATAGCACCGGGCCTAGGATCGAGTCCTGCGGGACTCCGGCGGTAATCGGAACCCTTTTTTGATCGGCATCGGTCTCGTATAGCAGTACGCGGTTCTGGAAGTAACTTTCCAGGATCCGGTACAGACCCACCGGTAGGCTAAGCCGGTGTAACGAGAGCGCGATGGCATCCCAGCTTGCGCTGTTGAATGCGTTTTTCACGTCAAGTGTCACTAACGCACAGTATCGAATGCCTCGCTTTTTTCGTCGGATCGTTATCTCGGCAGTCTTTATCACTGAGTTGAGAGCGTCCACTGTGGACTTACCCTTCCGAAAGCCAAACTGGTTGCTTGACAGGCCGTCCGTACCTTCCGCGTACGGGGTTAGCCTGTTGAGGATAATCCTCTCAAGCAGTTTGCCAGTCGTGTCGATCAGACAGATTGGTCTGTACGCCGATGGGTCGCCTGGCGGCTTCCCGGGCTTCGGGAACAGCACCAATTTCTGCCCTTTCCATCTATCGGGGAAACGGCATTCGTCAAGGCACCTCTGCATAGCTAGCCTGAACATGTTCGGGTTCGCTATGATCGCTGCCTTGTGAGCGCTGTTTGGAACTCCATCCGGCACTGGAGCTTTGTTCATTGCTAGGGATTTACCCACTGCGAGTAGTTCTTCATTCGTCACCGAAGCCACCGTATCGGCCGTGTCCGCACTGTCTCGTAGTGCAGGTGGCCAGGGGCTTGTGGCTCGAGACGGGAAGAGTACTTCGATAATCGTTGCCAACCGGTCCGGAGATCGTTCTGGGGGTGAAGAGCCACCTTTGATCTTGGCCATCACTATCCTGTAGGCGTCACCCCACGGATGCGCGTGGGCACTCTCACACAGCTTGTTGAAACACGCTCTCTTGCTGCTTTTAATGGCCTTGTTAAGGGCCGATTTCGCAGCTCGAAACACTTCACGGCGGTTCTCTCTTGCATCCTCGGTGCGAGCTCTTTGCATCCTACGTCTAGCTCTAAGACAGGCTGACCGTAGAGCTGAATTCTCGGCACTCCACCAGTATACCGGGCATCTACCGTTTCTTGGCAGTGTTTTTCTCGGCATAGTGGCTTCGCACGCGCGTGATAGAACAGCTACCAGCGCATCCCCGCTTAGACTGTCGGTGTTGGCCTCCAGTCCCAGGGCCGCGGTGAAAGCTTCGCTGTCGAAGTGACTGGACTTCCACCCGCGTACCAGACAGGGATCTCCCGCCTCGGATGCTGCACACCATTTTTGATCCTGAGGCTGACTTGGATGCTCACCCTGTCACCTGATTCACTCTCGATCGTGCCACTCTATTATACCTCTGTCACTCCCCCTGGCATCCCATGTGGAATATTTTTCTTAGGCTCCACTTCTGACATACCATGCGAGGCTGACTTGTGTGCTCACTTTTCTCATCCTTGCTGGGCTTACTTTTGTGCTAGCCTTTGCCATACCATGTGAGGCTGACTTTTGTGCTCACCCTTAACATACCGTGTGAGACTGATTTGGATGCTCACTCTTTCACTCCTCTGCCACGCCACGAGGCATCGATAGCTAAGTCCCAACATACCACGACACTCCCACTTACTCTTCTGCCTTGCTTCGGGTGGCTGGGTTTACCCCTTACGCGGTTGCTAGTTGCAGCGCCAAACCTGCCTCAGCATGAACAGACCATTTACTCCCTTTTCTGTGCTCGACCTTTTTCGCTCCAACTAACCAATCACTAGTTAGTCGTGCCCGTCGTCTGATGCTCAGTGCCCCAAATTCCCTGTAGCCTACAGGCTATCTGGGTGGTTGCAGTCGAGACTGCGTTCCACTTCTCCACCGATTGACACATCCGCTGAATAAGGGTATCAGGGGTTGTGTCCCAGCCGCAGACGTCGAGCATTGCTCTTCTTTTAATGTCGAAACGAGAACATACGAACAGAATGTGTTCGGCAGTTTCGTCTACACCTGGGCAGTCAGGGCAAGTGGGGACCTCCGCGTGCCCGAGCCTGTGGAGGTACTGTTGGAAACAGCCATGGCCTGACAGGAATTGTGTCAGATTGAAGTGAACTTCTCTATGGAGTCTGTCCACCCAGCTCGATACGTTAGGTATCAGCCGGTGGGTCAACCTAATTTTCGAGGAGTTATCCCACTCACGCTGCCGAAGGTCAGCTTGTCGTCTATAATGACTCCGACAGATTTCAGACTCCGCTGTGAGGTGATCACGACTTCTCCCACATGGATAACTGCATGTTGTGCCGACTTGCGGTTTTGACGATAACTACCTCCGTTCTGCAGTTAGTTCTACCTCAGGGACTGACTCCACATAGACCATAGACGATCTTGACCCCAGGAGGGAACTTCAGTCTCAGAACCCCGTCATAAATGAGGTTCCATAGCACCGGACCTAGGATCGAGCCCTGCGGGACTCCGGCGGTAATCGGAACCCTTTTCTGACCGGCATCGGTCTCGTACAGCAATACGCGGATGTGGAAGTAGCTTTCCAGGATCCGGTACAGACCCACCGGTAGGCTAAGCCGGTGTAACGAGAGCGCGATGGCATCCCACCTTGCGCTGCTGAATGCGTTTTTCACGTCAAGTGTCACTAACGCACAGTATCGAATGCCTCGCCTTTTTCGTTGGATCGCTATCTCGGCAGTCTTTATCACTGAGTTGATAGCGTCCACCGTGGACTTACCCTTCCGAAAGCCAAACTGGTTGCTTGACAGGCCGTCCGCCCCTTCTGCGTACGGGGTTAGCCTGTTGAGGATTATCCTCTCAAGCAATTTGCCAGTCGTGTCAATCAGACAGATTGGTCTGTACGCCGATGGGTCGCCTGGCGGCTTCCCGGGCTTCGGCAACAGCACCAATTTCTGCCTTTCCCATCTATCGGGGAAGCAGCACTCGTCAAGGCATCTCTGCATAGCTAGCCTGAACATGTTTGGTTCGCTATGGTCGCTGCATTGAGAGCGCTGTTCGGCCCTGGAGCTTCGTTCATTGCTGGGGAATTAGCCACTGCGAGTAATACTTCATTCGTCACCGGAGCCACCATTTCGGCCGTGCCCGCACTATCTCGTAGTGCAGGTGGCCAGGGGCTTGTGGCTCGAGACGGGAAGAGTGCTCCGATAATCGTCGCCAACCGGTCCGGAGACCGTTTTGGGGGGTGGTCTAGGCCATCACGATTCTGTAGGCGTCACTCCACGGATTCGCGTTGATACTCTCACACAGGTTGTCGAAATACGCTCTCTTGCTGCTTTTAATGACCTTGTTAAGGGCCAATTTCGCAGCTCGAAACACTTCACGACGATTTTCTCTTGCGTCCTCGGTGCGGGCTATTTGAATCGTACGTCTAGCTCTGAGGCAGGCTGCCGTTTCTTGGTAGGGTTTTTCTCGGCATAGTGGCGTTGCACGCGCGTGATAGAACAGCTACCAGCGCATCCCCGCTTAGACTGTCGGTGTTGGCCTCCAGTCCCAGGGCCGCGGTGAAAGCTTCGCTGTCGAAGTGATTGGACTTCCTCCCGCGTACCTGACAGGGATCTCCCGCCCTCGGATGCTGCACACCATACTTGATTCTAAAGCGGATTGCTAAATGATCGCTATGGGTGTAGCTTTCGTCTACCCTCCTTTCCATGCCTGGAACCAGACTCGGGCTGGCAAATGTTACGTCAATCCATGCCTCCACCCCGTTTCTACGGAATGTGCTAGAGGAGCTTTTGTTAGCTAGCACAGTATCGAATTTCGCAAGCGCCTCCATTAGCGCTTGGCCCCTGCTATTTGTACAGCGGCTGCCCCACTCTACTGCCCAAGCGTTAAAGTCTCCCTCTATGACTACCGGTTTCTGGCCCACTAGGTCTGACGAGAGCCTGTCGATCATCTGGTTGAAATGTTTTATGGCCCACCTTGGTGCAGCTACAAAAGAATACACAATTGATCTTGGCAATCGCAATACCCTCGGCGGAGGAGTGTATTACCTCTTGAGCCGGGAACCGTCCCGTTGTACAGATTGCCACCATCCCAGACCCGTCCGACACCCAATTGCCGTTGCCGGCAAGGATGTTGTAGGGGTCCGATAGGAGGCGACGTCTGTCCTCGACTCCGAGACCGACTGCCACAGCAGCTGTTTGCCTCACCGAAGGGACACGAAGGTCCGCCCTTAGCATGATTACGGGCTGGCTTCTTAGCGGTGCAGATAAGGCATTTATGCGCCTTAGTGCAACCTCGCTCCTTATGCCCCTCCTCGCCGCAGCGACAACATAGTTTGCTCCTGTCTGTGCCCTTACATTCGTAAAATATATGGCCGGACCCAAGGCACCGATAGCACCTATCCACTGAAGGCGGCTGGGGTATACTAATTGGGCATACTGACCAGCCGATCTTCAGTTTACCTATCTCGGTAACCTTTTTGGCATCTGCTTTCAGTAGCCTGAGGTAGGCTACTTGCGTGCCGGAAGGTTCCCCTCTCAAACGCACAGGGGCCCGCTCAATTGTTGCGTCGTATTGTTCCTTGACGGCTGCGACGATATCGTCTGGTGTCGTGAACTCGTCCAGTTGCTTACACTGGAGAGTCATTTCCGCTCCTAACGACCTCACCTGGGCGCCTTCACCAAGGACCTCTTGGGCCAAGGCCTTATAGACTGCACTGGAGTGTGTGCCTCGATTCAGCACCAAAAGCATTTCGCCTGTATTGGTGCGTCTCACGCTGCGCACGTCTTGCTCGAGGGCCGAGAGGCTTTCGGCCGCCCTCGTCGACTTTAGGACGTCGGCATATTTGTCCTTATCGGTCTTTGACCATAAGGCCTCGCCTCTGCCCTTGGCCTTCTTTGCGGACCGCGGTGCATCCGGTGTCGGTGTCGGTTTCTTCTTAGTAACCAGCGTCCAGGTGTTTACGCCCTCCTGCCCCCTTTGCGCCGAGTTGCTGGTACCTTCTCTCTGGCCGGTCATTACATGACGATTACACGCCGTATAATGTTGGTTTTTGCACCCTCGCCTGGTGACTTCCTAGGGCGCTTCGCGTGCGACGTCGTCTTGCGCTTGCTCTTGCCCTTCGAGGGGAACTCTGCCGCCGCTTCGAGCGACTTGGCTGCTCCTTAGAAAGGGAAGGGGAGGGCCCCTGTCTGGTTACCTATGTCGGCCTCCTCTCTCCCCCCCCCCCCCCTCTTGGAGGCCACTGTCTGGGTTCCTCTGTCGGACTTCTCCCGACTTTCGACCCTCTTGGCGTAAGCCTGCTGTTCCTGTCTTGCGACACGAACAGTCTTCTGGAGCACCAGCAGGCTCTGTTTCAGCTCCCTGCTAATATTCTGCTTCGCGTTAGTAAACTCGATTATAGAATCGAGCTGCTCCACCACTTTACGCATCGCGGTTAGTGGCCCGTCCAGCGCGTTGGTAGGGCTTTTTTCTACCACTGCTGGGGGTCACTATTGCTGTTGAATGCAGCACTCGTCACTCCACTACTCTCCCCACTGGGGGGAGACCTAATCAAATCACCTATAGCAGGGGGTTCGGCACCTCCCATTGTTTGTTTTTATTGTTTTTCACGTCGCTCATTGATCCCACAAATCGAGCGAGAAAGAAAGGTCCGCCACGCCAGAGCTCCGCAGCAACGTGGTACGGGACATTTACTGTGGCGGTTGCCCAGGTACCCCACAGGCTCTGTTAACGATCGAGCATCTTTTCCATCTCCTCGATCACTCATCCCTCGGCACGGGTCGCTTCACGCCTAGGACTTGGGGTTATGATCTTTTTGCCTTTCTCATATAGAAAGGTTATGCAATCACTCTGAAAAACGTCAACCTAATCCCGGCCCGGAGGGCCGAGTGTTATATCCCATTCGACCCAGTTCGTCGAGATCGGAAAAAGTCTGTATGTGTGTGTGTCTGTGTGTGTATGTGTGTGTGTGTATGTATGTGCGTATGTGTCAAATAATGTCACTCATTTTTCTCAGAGATGGCTGGGCCGATTTGCCCAAACTTAGTCTCAAATGAAAGGTGCAACCTTCCCATCGGCTGCTGTTGAATTTTGGATCGATCGGAATTCTTTTCCGGAATTACGGGTTTAAGAGTGCGGCATCACAGAAGTATCTTATATAAACTATAGGAAAAATTAAAAATAGAATTTTTAATTTTGATGCTAAATGTCTTCAAGGTGCATGAAACGTCGAAATTTGATGCAAACTCCAAAAAAAAAATTGACGACGATTCACTTTTTTGGATTTTGGCACATTTTTGCCTTTCTCATATAGAAAGGTTATGCAATCACTCTGAAAAACGTCAACCTAATCCCGGCTCGGAGGGCCGGGTGTCATATCCCATTAGACTCAGTTCGTCGAGATCGGAAAAGTCTGTATGTGTGTGTCTGTGTGTATGTGTGTGTATGTATGTGCGTATGTGTCAAATAATGTCACTCATTTTGCTCAGAGATGGCTGGACCGATTTGCCCAAACTTAGTCTCAAATGAACCCAAATTCTGGTTCCGGAATTATGGGTTTAAAAGTGCGGCCACACAGAAATTTTCTCATATAAACTATAGGAAAAATTAAAAATAGAATTTTTATTTTTGATGCTAAATGTCTTCAAGGTGCATGAAACGTCGAGATTTGATGTAAACTCGAAAAAAAATTTGACGACTATTCACTTTTTTGGATTTTGGCACATTTTTGCCTTTCTCATATAGAGAGGTTATGCAATCACTCTGAAAAACGTCAACCTATTCCCGCAGGGCCAAATTTTTTTTTTACTCACATAAGGCTTCTGGATTTTAACAGGGGCGTAGTTGATGGTTTACGGAGAGGGGTTACACCCCCCCTCTACTGTTCACTCCCCTCCCTTAAAAATCTCCTTAAATTACCCCTCAGACCACCACCCCATCCAGCCCTCATACCCCTCCCTTTCAACCCCATCATCTTTGAACCACCACTATATCACAAAGCATACCAATTTAAGCTGGGGAGTCGTTCGTTCATGGGACTTTCGCCCTTCTCACATATCCACCCCCGCATGACAAAATGAGTTAGCAAGCAGATAACATTGATCTAATGCTGATTAAGCTAATGGAGTATGATATTTTTTTGTGTGTATAAGTGAAGAGTGTACTAAGAATATAATTGACATATCCACAATTATGTTGAACATGAACAGCCAAAGTGCCATAGTTTAGAGAAATGAGAAAGGCACAATAGCACCGCTAGGTGGATTAAACAGGTTTTTGCTTTACGTGGTGACCGCGGCCCAGATCATTACAACCAACCTCCTTTACCAGGGCTTTGGACCTGTAGCTCTAGTTCTCAATAGTTCCAAGTACGTAGGTTATTACAGACATGCTACTATTGAGATCCGTCATTCGCTAGCAGAGTTGTGTATTTTTTTTATTTTGCAATGGAGAAGACGTTTACGTACTAACCCAGTACACGTGCTATTAGTAGGTGTACAAGCTACCACACGGGGCGTACTGGGGGCGAGTCGGGCTCGAATGGTGACGCTGCCATTAATACCGACTAAACTTCATTAGGCTCCGCCATTGTCCCCCCCAGGCAATACTTCTCGGTATTATTTCTGGGGGGATGGCTGTACTTGATGCACTCATTCACTCTCGCTCACGCGTTCATACGTCTTGTATGAGGCTTACTTGGGTGCTCTCTCTATCGCACCTTGATTCACTCTCTAACACTCCACATGAGGCTGACTTTTGTGCTCACCTTTTTCGTTCCTTGCGAGGCTGACTTGTGTGCTCGCCTTACTCATTCCTTGCTAGGCTTACTTTTGTGCTCGCCCCACCCATACCATGTGAGGCTGACTTGGGTGCTCACCCTATCACCTGATTCACTCTCGATCGTGCCACTCTATTATACCTCTGTCACTCCCCCTGGCATCCCATGTGGGACATTTTTCTTAGGCCCCACTTCTGACATACCATGCGAGGCTGACTTGTGTGCTCACCTTTTTCATTCCTTGCTAGGCTTACTTTTGTGCTAGCCTCTACCATACCATGTGAGGCTGACGTTTGTGCTCACCCTTAACATGCCGTGTGAGACTGATTTGGATGCTTACCATTTCACTTCTCTGCCACGCCACGAGGCATCGATAACTAAGTCCCAACATACTACGCTACGACCCTCCCATTTTGGCATGAGGCAGTCCACTTATACGCCTATACACTCACTCTTCTGTCTTGCTTCGGGGTGGCTGGGTTTACCCCTTACGCGGTTGCCATTCGCTGCGCCAAACCTGCCTCGGCATGAACAGACCCTTTTCTGCGCTCGGCCTTTTTCGCTCCAACTAATCAATCACTAGTTAGCCGTGCCCGTCGTCTGTTGCTCGGTTCGCCAGATTACCTGTAGCCTACAGGCAGTCTGGGGGTAGCAGCCGAGACTGCGTTCCACTTCTCCACCGATTGACGCATCCGCTGAATAAGGGTATCAGGAGTTGTGTCCCAGCCACAGACGTCAAGCATTGCTCTTCTTTCGACGTCGAACCGAGGACATACGAACAGTATGTGTTCGGCGGTTTCGTCTACACCTGGGCAGTCCGGGCAGGCTGGGACCTCCCCGTGCCCGAACCTGTGGAGGTACTGTCGGAAACAGCCATGGCCTGACAGGAATTGTGTCAGGTGGAAGTGAACTTCCCCATGGGGTTTTCCCACCCAGCTCGATATGCTAGGTATCAGCCGGTGGGTCTACCTACCTTTCGAGGAGTTGTCCCACTCACGCTGCCTTCTGGCGACCGAGGTCACCCTGGTGCGCTCGCGGGCTCCTCTATTTCCACGTAGCTCGAAAGACTCCTCATCTTCCCGAATGACCAGCCCGACTGGCATCATGCTCGCTATCACGCAGGATCCATCGTGTGATACCGTGCGGTAGGCAGATATCACTCTGAGGTACATCACGCGGTAGGTGCTCTGCAGTTTCTGTAGGTAACTGGTTACCCTCAGTGCTCTTGACCATGACGGGCCGCCGTACCTGAGGATAGATACGGCAACGCCTGCCAGTAACCTACGTCTACTGGCGCACACCTTTGAGCTGTTGGACATCATCCTCGATAGAGCCGCAACAGCAGTCGACGTTCTCTTGCATGTATAGTCGACGTGGCTGCCGAAGGTCAGCTTGTCGTCTATAATGACTCCGAGAGACTTCAGACTTCGCTGTGAAGTGATCGCGACTTCTCCCACCTGGATAACTGCATGTTGTGCCGACTTGCGGTTGTTGACGATAACTACCTCCGTCTTATGATGAGCGAGCTCCAGGCCTCTCGCGCTAATCCATTCCTCCACCGTCTTGATCGCGTGTCCTGCGGTTAGTTCTACCTCAGGGATTGTTTCCCCGTAGACCTCCAAGGTTACGTCGTCGGCAAAGCCGACGATCTTGACCCCAGGAGGGAACTTCAGTCTCAGAACCCCGTCATACATGAGGTTCCATAGCACCGGGCCTATGAGCGCAATGGCATCCCAGCTTTCGCTGTTGAATGCGTTCTTCACGTCAAGTGTCACTAACGCACAGTATCGAATACCTCGCCTTTTTCGTTGGATCGCTATCTCGGCAGTATTTATCACTGAGTTGATAGCGTCCACTGTGGACTTACGCTTCCGAAAGCCAAACTGGTTGCTTGACAGACCGTCCGTACCTTCTGCGTATGGGGTTAGCCTGTTGAGGATAATCCTTTCAAGCAATTTTCCATTCATGTCGATCAGACAGATTGGTCTGTACGCCGATGGGTCGCCTGGCGGCTTCCCGGGCTTCGGCAAAAGCAATTTCTGCCTTTTCCATCTATCGGGGAAGCGGCACTCGTCAAGGCATCTCTGCATAGCTAGCCTGAACATGTTCGAGTTCGCAATGATCGCTGCCTTGAGAGCGTTGTGTAGAACTCCATCCGTTCCTGGAGCTTTGTTCATTGCTAGGGATTTACCCCCTGTGAGTAGTTCTTCATTCGTCACTGGAGCCACCATTTCGGCCGTGCCCGCACTGTCTCGTAGTGCAGGTGGCCAGGGGCTTGTGGCTGGAGACGGGAAGAGTACTTCGATAATCGTCGCCAACCGGTCCGGAGACCGTTCTGGGGGTGAAGAGCCCCCTTTGGTCTTGGCCATCACAATTCTGTAGGCGTCACCCCACGGATTCGCGTTGGCACTCTCACACAGGTTGTCGAAACACGCTCTCTTGCTGCTTTTAATGGCCTTGTTAAGGGCCAATTTCGCAGCTCGAAACACTTCACGGCGGTTCTCTCTTGCATCCTCGGTGCGAGCTCTTTGCATCCTACGTCTAGCTCTGAGGCAGGCTGACCGTAGAGCTGCAATCTCGGCACTCCACCAGTATACCGGGCATCTGCCGTTTCTTGGCAGTGTTTTTCTCGGCATAGTGGCGTCGCACGCGCGTGATAGAACAGCTACCAGCGCATCCCCGCTTAGACTGTCGGTGTTGGCCTCCAGTCCCAGGGCCGCGATGAAAGCTTCGCTGTCGAAGTGATTGGACTTCCACCCGCGTACCTGACAGGAATCTCCCGCCCTCGAGTGCTGCACACCATAGTTGATCCTAAAGCGGATTGCTAAGTGATCGATAGGGGTGTAGCCTTCGTCTACCCTCCATGCCGGCAGGGATGTTGTACGGGTCTGATAGGAGGGCGACATCTGTCCTCGACTCCGAGACCGACTGCCACAGCAGCTGTTGGGCTGCTGCACAATGGTTAAGATTTAGCTGTGTGACTTTCACGGCTTCTCCTTATTTGCCTCACCGAAGGGACACGAAGGTCCGCCCATAGCATGTTTATGGGCTTGCTTCTTAGCGGTGCAGATAAGGCACTTGTGCGCCTTAGTGCAACCCCGCTCCTTATGCCCCTCCTCGCCGCAGCGACGACATAGTTTACTCCTGTCTATGCCCTTGCACTTCTAGAATTTGTGGCCGGACTCAAGGTACCGATAGCACCTATCCACTGAAGGCGGCTGGGGTATGCTAATTGGGCATACCGACCAGCTGATCTTCAGCTTCCCTTTCTCGGTTACCTTTTTGGCGTCCGCCTTCAGTAGCCTGAGGTAGGCTACTTGGGTGCCAGAGGGTCCATCTCTTAATCGCACAGAGGCCCGCTCTATTTTGACGTCGCATTGCTCCTTGACGGCTGCAACGACATCTTCTGCGGTCGTGAACTCGTCCAGATGCTTACATTGGAGAGTCATTTCCACCCCTAGCGACCTGACCTGGGCGCCTTCACCAAGTACCTCTTGGGCCAAGGCCTTGTACACCGCACTAGATTGTGCGCCTCGCTTCAGCACCAGAAGCATTTCTCCTGTGTTGGTGCGTCTCACGCTACGCACGTCTTGCCCAAGAGCCGAGAGGCTTTCGGTCACCATCATCGACTTTAGGACGTCGGCGTATTTGTCCTTGTCGGTTTTTAACAACAATCAATCCCACGAGTTGCGCGAGAAAGAAAGGTCCGCCACGCCAGAGCTCCGCAGCAACGTGGTAAGGGACGCTTACTGTGGGGGTTGCCCACGTACCCCACAGGCTCCGTTGACGATCGAGCATCTTTTTCACTCCCTCGACCACTCATCCCTCGGCATGGGTCGCATCACGCCTTGGAATTGTGTTTATGACCTATTTTGCTTTACGTGGTGACCGCGGCCCAGATCTTCACAACCATCCTCCTTTACCAGGGCTTTGGACCTGTAGCTCTGGTTCTCAATAGTTCCAGGTACGTATGTTATTACAGACATGCTACTATTGAGATCCGTCATTCGCTAGCGTAGTTAGAGTTGTGTATGTGTGTATGTGGAAAAAAATGTCACCTCTCTTTCTCAGAGATGGATGAACCGATTTGCACAAAATTAGTCTCAAATGAAAGGTACAACCTTTCCATCGGCTGCAATTGATTTTTTTTATTGATTTGACTTCCAGTTCCAGAGTTACGGGTTGAAAAGTGCGTCCACACAGCCAATTCCCATATAAACTGAAATGAAAAATTCTCAAAGGGGGGAGCAACGGAAAATTTCAAAATCGAATTTGCATTTTTGATGCTAAATGACTTTAAAATGCATGAAATGTTGAGATTTGATGAAATCCCGAAAACTTTTTGACTAAAATAGACTTTTTTGGACTTTGGCACCTTTTTTGCCTTTCTCATATAGAAAGGTTATGCAATCACTCTAAAAATCGTTATGTTAAAACGTCATATGCCATTCGACTCAGTTTGTCGAGATCGGAAAATATCTGTGTATGTATGTGTGTGTATGTTTTGAATTTCTCATATGGAAAGGTTATGCAATCACTCTGAAAAACGTCAGTCTAATCCCGGCCCGGAGTGTCATATCCCATTCGACTCAGTTCGTCGAGATCGGAAAAGTCTGTATGTGTGTGTATGTGTGTGTATGTGTGTGTATGTATGTGCGTATGTGTCAAATAATGTCACTCATTTTTCTCAGAGATGGCTGGACCGATTTGCCCAAACTTAGTCTCAAATGAAAGGTGCAACCTTCCCATCGGCTGCTATTGAATTTTGGATCGATCGGAGTTCTGTTTCCTGAATTACGGGTTTAAGAGTGCGGCCACACAGAAATTTTCTCATATAAACTATAGGAAAAATTAAAAATAGAATTTTTATTTTTGATGCTAAATGTCTTCAAGGTGCATAAAACGTCGAGATTTGATGCAAACTCGAAAAAAAATTTGACGACGATTTACTTTTTTGGATTTTGGCACATTTTTGCCTTTCTCATATAGAAAGGTTATATATAGAAAGGTTATGCAACTCTGAAAAACGTCAACCTAATCCCGGCCCGAAGGGCCGAGTGTCTTATCCCATTCGACTCAGTTCGTCGAGATCGGAAAAAGTCTGTATGTGTGTTTGTCTGTGTGTTTATGCGTGTGTGGATGTATGTGCGTGTGTGTCAAATAATGTCACTCATTTTTCGCAGAGATGGCTGGACCGATTTGCCCAAACTTAGTATCAAATGAAAGGTGCAACCTTCCCATCGGCTGCTATTGAATTTTGGATCGATAGGAATTCTGGTTCCGGAATTACAGGTTTAAGAGTGCGGCCACACAGAAATTTCTCATATAAACTATAGGAAAAATTAAAAATAGAATTTCCTTTTTGATGCTAAATGTCTTCAAGGTGCATGAAACTTCGAGATTTGATGCAAATTCGAAAAAAAATTTGATGATGATTCACTTTTTTGGATTTTGGCACATTTTTGCCTTTCTCATATAGAAAGGTTATGCAATCACTCTGAAAAACGTCAATCTAATCCCGGCCCAGAGGGCCGAGTACCATATCCCATTTGACTCAGTTCGTCGAGATCGGAAAAAATCTGTATGTGTGTTTGTCTCTGTGTGTATGCGTGTGTGTATGTATGTGCGTATGTGTCAAATAATGTCACTCATTTTGCTCAGAGATGGCTGGACCGATTTGCCCAAACTTAGTCTCAAATGAAAGGTGCAACCTTCAAATCGGCTGCTATTGAATTTTGGATCGATCGGAATTCTGGTTCCGGAATTACGGGTTTAAGAGTGCGGCATCACAGAATTTTCTTATATAAGCTATAGGAAAAATTTAAAATAGAATTTTTATTTTTGATGCTAAATGCATGAAACGTCGAGATTTGATAAAAACTCAAAAAAAAATTGACGACGATTCATTTTTTTGGATTTTGGCATATTTTTGCCTTTCTCATATAGAAAGGTTATGCAATCACTCTGAAAAACGTCAACCTATTTTTTTTTACTCGCATAAGGTTGCTGGATTTTAACAGTGGCGTAATTGATGCTTTACGGAGAGGGGTTACACCCCCCCTCTACTGTTCACTCCTCTCCCTTAAAAATCTCCTTAAATCACCCCTCAGACCACCACCCTATCCAGCCCTCATACCCCTCCCTTGGAACCCCATCATCTTTGAACCACCACTATATCACAAAGCATACCAATTTAAGCTGGGGAGTCGTTCGTTCATGGAACTTTCGCCCTCCTCACACACCCACCCCCGCATGACAAAATGAGTTAGCAAGCAGATAACATTGATCTCATTTCTCTCATTTACGAATCGCATTCTCCTTCTGTCGTTCTCTGTTCAAGGGGCTTGAAAGCACATGTGACCTTGTCTCACTTCACTATATTCAATTGCGCGTTAAAATACTGGACCAGTAAATTCTATTCTGTACATAAATCTTTTTTTCGGGAATATGTGACCAAAAAGTAAACTTCGAATTCCAAAACAAATTGAACGTTCCAGGTTCCTGATAACTAATTAAGGTCCAACAATAAAGTAGAAACACCAGATAATTTTAAAACGACGCCGTCAAGTAAAGAAGCATGAAAACAAAAAGAATAAAACCAAAAAAAGATGGAAGCCCTAGAAAGTCCTTTGCATATTTATTAGCCTTTTCTCAGAAGATGGGATTTTCAAAAACATTCCAAAACTTTCTGATGCAATGGTTCTCAAATTCATTCAAAAATGTTTTTAGCTTCAAATATATGATCATTTCATTTTAATTAATTATTTAATTCCGCATCTTTTTATTCGTTTTGTTCATCTGCGTTCATTTTAATTATTTTATTCGTTTCATTATTTGGATTCACTCTGATCTGTTTATTCTTTTTGCGCATTTTACTCATATCATTCATTTAACTTATTTTATTCATTGTTTTCATTGTATGCATTTTATTCTTTTTTCCAGTTAATTCATTTTGTTCAGTTTCTTCATTTTAATAATCTGACTACTTTTCAGTTTTAATCATTTAATCCAAATAATTCATTTGATTCAATTTATTTCTTTATATTAATTTATAACCTTTTACCATTGTTCAATTTTTCATTTCAATCATTCTGCTCATTTTCTTCTTTTTATTCATATTATCACTTCAGCTAATTTTGTTTATTTGATTCGTTTGTTTTATTTATGCATTTCATTTATTTTTTACTTTATTCATTTTGTTCATCAATTCTTTTTATTCATTTGATTCATTTCATTAATTTCATTCATTGTACTCACTGGATGAATTAAATCAATTTGATTCATTTAATTCATTTGATTCATGTGATTCATTTGATTCATATGATTCATTTGATTCATTTGATTCATTTGATTCATCTGATTAATCTGATTCATCTGATTCATTTGATTCATTTGATTCATTTGATTCATTTGATTCATTTGATTCATTTGATTCATTTGATTCATTTGATTCATTTGATTCATTTGATTCATTTGATTCATTTGATTCATTTGATTCATTTGATTCATTTGATTCATTTGATTCATTTGATTCATTTGATTCATTTGATTCATTTGATTCATTTGATTCATTTGATTCATTTGATTCATTTGATTCATTTGATTCATTTGATTCATTTGATTCATTTGATTCATTTGATTCATTTGATTCATTTGATTCATTTGATTCATTTGATTCATTTGATTCATTTGATTCATTTGATTCAGTTGATTCATTTGATTCATTTGATTCATTTGATTCATTTGATTCATTTGATTCATTTGATTCATTTGATTCATTTGATTCATTTCATTCATTTGATTCATTTGATTCATTTGATTCATTTGATTCATTTGATTCATTTGATTCATTTGATTCATTTGATTCATTTGATTCATTTGATTCATTTGATTCATTTGATTCATTTGATTCATTTGATTCATTTGATTCATTTGATTCATTTGATTCATTTGATTCATTTGATTCATTTGATTAATTTGATTCATTTGATTCATATGATTCATTTAATTCATTTGATTAATTTGATTCATTTTATTTAATTCATTTCGTTTATTTGATAGGCACAAATGCGTTAGCTTGGCGGTGCCAAATTCAATTGTTTTTACATTTTGGATGTTTTAATACTAGAAGGTTACAATGTTGAATTTTTTTTATAAAAGAGAAAAATTTTACAGCTATCTTAAGACTAGAAATAAGATTCTATATACAAGAGAGGGGGCAAAAGATTTTTTCATGAAAAATTTTAAAACAAGGAATTCAATAGTAATAGTTTTTTTAGGAAATATTTACAGTTATCTTAAAACTAACAATATAGTTTGGTACACAAAATTGGGAACAAATATTTATGAAAACTTTGACCGGTGTTTTAAAACTAGGGATACAATTCTATTTACAAGATGGGGGATAATAATTTCAACAAAGAGGTAAAATTACAACTATCTTAAAACTAGGAATACGGAATACAAATTTGATTTTTCATCGGAGACTTATGCTTGGTCAAGATATTCAGAGGGGGGCTTTTTCCAAAATCGGTGTGGAAGCAGTTGTATCAAGGACAGGGGGAGAAGGCGTAGATGATGACAGGGAGAGAAGAGCAAAACTTGCAACTTTCGGACAAATGGGAGATCAGCGAAACAAATTAGCGCCTCAGTCTAGTAGGTCGGATTGGCGGATGGTATTCTTCGGACCCGCGGGGAATCCTTCAAAAGTCATCGGACCTCGAGTCGCTCTCGCTTCAGTTTCCGTAGTGGTAACGGCGACGGCGGTTACATAGTGGCAGTCTGGAGCCGATCGGTTCCACAAGGCAGGAGGAAACTTCTAAAAACGAGAAATAAAAAGAGAGGGGCTAAATTGGGATATTTATCGTTTTTATAAAAGTATGAATAAGGGACATATAGAGGAAATCACGATTTGCCAGCATATCTCGGACTGGGGCATTGGTTGGTCTACCTCGGGCCCGAAGGGAATCCTTTAACTGAGACCTGGCGTCCAAATACCCGACGCATACCCAGACAACGTGCTCGATGTCGTGATAGCCCTCGCCACAAGCGCACAGACTACTTTCCGCATCCACATCCATCCCCCTAAACCAAGGCTTCGTTGATACCTTCGGGATAATCGAATGTAGCCATCGTCCAAGTTCCCCATTGCTGTCCGAAACGATGAAGTAGTGATCTGTGGGCAGAGTGTCGATGATCCCAAGGGTGTACTGAATTGCAGCTAACTCTGCGACGTAAAGTGAAGCGGGATCATTGAGCTTGAATGAAGCGGTGATAGTATTGTTGAAGATACCGAAGCCATTGGACCCATCGAGATTTGATCCGTCAGTGTAGAACATTTTGTCACAGTCGACTTCTCGGAATTTATTATAAAATATATTGGGGATCACTTGAGGGCGTATATGGTCCGGGATTCCACGAATCTCTTCCTTCATGGATGTGTCGAAGAATACAATAGAATCAGAAGTATCTAGGAGACGAACACGGTTGGGAGTATATGAAGAAGGATTAATGCTCTCTGCCATGTATTCGAAGTACAAGGACATAAATCGGGTTTGAGAATTAAGCTCGACGAGCCTCTCGAAGTTTTCAATCACCAACGGGTTCAGAATGTCGGATGAACAATCGATATGAGAGTTCCCAATATCGATTTTTTAGCGGAAGAACGCCCGCCAGTACTTCGAGACTCATCGTATGGGTCGAGTGCATGCAACCCAAGGCAAGCAACGATACTGGATTCTCTCCAGTTTGATGAAGTGTACGTTCGCAGCGGAGCGGAAACAGAAACACCCGTACTCCATCACCGACAATATCGTTGTTTGGTATAACCTGATCAGGTCTCTTGGGTGGGCACCCCACCATGTTCCAGTTATTGTTCGGAGAAAATTGATCCTTTGTTGGCATTTCTGTTTCAGATACCTAATGTGACATCCCCATGTACCTTTACAGTCGAACCAGACCCCGAGATATTTAAATGTGAAAACCTGATTGATCGTTGCACCCATTAATAGAAGCTGGAGTTGCGCCGGCTCACGCTTCCTAGAAAAAACAACCAACTCATTCTTCTCAGTGGAGAACTCCATACTCATCTGAAGAGCCCAAGCAGACAAATTGTCCAAGGTATCTTGTAATGATCCTTGCAAGTCGGCAGCTTTGGGCCCTGTAACAGAGACCACCCCGTCGTCTGCAAGTTGCCTTAGCGTGCATGAATTGGCAAGACAAACGTTAATGCCATTCACGTAAAAATTGTAGAGCAGGGGACTTAGACATGAGGCCTGTGCAAGGCCCATGTAGCTAAATCGTGATGTCGATAAATCGCCATGCGAGAAATGCATTTGTTTTTCAGACAACAGGTTTAGCAAAAAGTTATTTAAAATTGGCGAAAGACCATGCTGGTGCAACTTCTCATAAAGAATGTTGATAGAAACTGAATCGAAAGCCCCCTTAATATCCAAGAATACTGATGCCATCTGCTCTTTGTTAGCATATGCCATTTGAATTTCTGTTGAGAGCAAGGCAAGGCAATCGTTCGTCCCTTTGCCTTTGCGGAAGCCAAATTGTGTATCTGACAGTAAGCCATTTGCTTCAACCCAATTGTCGAGGCGAAACAAGATCATTTTCTCGAACAACTTCCGAATACAGGACAGCATTGCAATCGGTCGATACGAGTTGTGGTCGGAGGCTGGTTTTCCTGGTTTTTGGATGGCGATGACCTTCACTTGCCTCCAGCCATGAGGGACAATGTTACCCTCAAGAAACTTGTTAAATAAATTCAACAAGCGCCTGTTGTTGGTGTTTCGTTCGCGGTATCGTAAGGAGACGCGACGCGGCACGTTTTCTGTACCGGGACAGAGTCCGGACAGATCTTCTTGGCGAAAGCGAATATCCAACGGTTTGAATATTCCACGTTCTCGTTGGTATTGTTTCGGTTACGCATACGTCGGGCCGTACCCCAAAGAGTGCTCATCGCTGTTTCTCTCGTTAACCCGTCGACGAACCGGCGCCAATAACTGCGTTTTTTGGCTTTCATTAGACTCTTCATTCGCCTTTCTAACGACGCGTACTGTTGATAGATAGCGGGTAACTCGTCTTCCCGGAAGGCCTTATATCCTCGTACAGCTCGGAGCACTCTTTATCCAACCACAGTGTGGGGGACCGTCCATGGGTATTCGCGCTGGGTACTGGTTTAGTCTGAGCTTGATTCGCACTGTCGAGAATCAAGCCAGCCAAAAACCTGTACTCTTCCTCCGAAGGAAGTTCGAACCGGCGCCAATATCTGCGTTTTTTGGCTTTCATTAGACTCTTCATTCGCCTTTCTAACGACGCGTACTGTTGATAGATAGCGGGTAACCCGTCTTCCCAGAAGGCCTTATATCCTCGTACAGCTCTGAGCACTCTTTATCCCACCACAGTGTGGGGGACCGTTTATGGGTATTCGCGCTGGGTACTGGTTTAGTCTGAGCTTGTTTCGCACTGTCAAGAATCAAGCCAGCCAAAAACCTGTACTCTTCCTCCGAAGGAAGTTCGAACCGGCGCCAATATCTGCGTTTTTTGGCTTTCATTAGACTCTTCATTCGCCTTTCTAACGACGCGTACTGTTGATAGATAGCGGGTAACCCGTCTTCCCGGAAGGCCTTATATCCTCGTACAGCTCTGAGCACTCTTTATCCCACCACAGTGTGGGGGACCGTCCATGGGTATTCGCGCTGGGTACTGGTGTAGTCTGAGCTTGATTCGCACTGTCGAGAATCAAGCCAGCCAAAAACCTGTACTCTTCCTCCGAAGGAAGTTCTTGAGTGGATTCGATTTTAACGGATATCGCGGTCGCGTAACTCTTCCAACCAATGTTCCGTGTGAGGTCATACGAGACATTGATTGTTTCCGATGGTCTTGAACCGTTAGCAATTGAAATCACGATAGGCAAATGATCGCTACCGTGGGGATCAGGGATCACCTTCCACCTGCAGTCTATCTGTAGCGATGTCGAGCAAAGCGATAAATCCAACGCGCTTGCGCGTGCTGGTGGTGTAGGAACCCGCGTCATTTCTCCCGTGTTTAAGATGGTCATGTTGAAATTGTCGCAAAGATCTTGGATTAGTGTTGATCTATTATCATCATGAAGACAGCCCCTTACCGTACCGTGCGAGTTAAAGTCTCCCAGAACTAGCCGTGGTGCCGGTAAGAATTCCGTGATATTTCAAAGCATTCGGTGCCCTACAGAGGCTCTAGGAGGAATGTAGATGGAAGCAATGCAAAGGTCTTTACCTTTGATTATAACTTGACAATTTCAATGCCTGGTGTCGAAGGGAGGTTAATTCGGTTGAAAGAATAGCACTTTTTGATCCCCAAAAGTACTCCTCCATAGGGGTTTTCTCGATCCAGACGAATTATATTAAAGTCGTGGAAGTTGAGATTTATATCGGAAATTAACCAAGTTTCACATAATGCGAAAGCATCACATTTTAAACTATTTAGTAAAAATTTAAAGGAATCGATTTTCGGGAGGATACTTCTGCTGTTCCACTGTAGAACAGTGATCGAATCGGTGACCTCGTTCGATGACTTAGCCATCGAAGGATACGATCGCCGCAAGGAGGGGCCATTTAGTAGTCAACTGATTCAAAAATGTTTGCACTATAGGGAGAAAACGTATCAGAAGGCTTTTAACAGTTATGTGTCCAACAAAAAAAACACCTTTAACAGGCCAACGAGGGTACCCGGGTACCCACAAATTGAAATGCTCATAACTATGGCTTCCTTTAACCGATTTGGACACTTTTAGATATTTTGGATTCAGAAACTCGTCCACTATTTGATTCTGTACAATAGAACCGGAATATTGGATCTGGTTTTTGGTCATCCGGATTTTCCGGAGTAATGTTCCAGTACTAGGGTATGATTTGTAAATTTTAATAATGTACTAGCAATATGAGTATCAAAACTCTTCAAATTGTCTCGGAAGTCTGTTTTTTATTGTTACGGGACCCTATGGCAATTTGAAAAATGGAATTGGAATGGAATGGCCACTCACGGCCCCACGGGAACCTGCTCCGGAATGTCCGTTCCGGGGTCAAATCACCAAATGGTTCCAAAACCACGAGATACAGCCTACTGATGCAATTCCAAGAATTTTGATACCCATATTGCCAGTATTCCATTGAAGTTCACAAACAGTACCCCAGCACTGGAACCTGCTTCCGGAAACCCGGATTCCCGGGAACCGAATGAAGTAACCCGATGCACTTTTACCAAGTCCAAAAGTGGATGAGTTACTGAATCCAAAACGGCCAAAAGTATCGAAATCATTTGGATATTACCTTAGTTACGGTCATTTTAGTTTTGTGGGTACCCGGGTACCCACGTCGGCCTGTTACTTAGTAAAAAAAATCAGGAGCCCCTCCTCACTCCCACCCTTACTATAACTACAATATTATTAGCCCAAAAGCTTGACTTAGTGAAGCTCGAAGATGTCACAAAGTTTCAATTTCCAGCTATGGATAAAACATAGGAATTTAATTAATTGAAACTTAAAAAGGTACCCGGGTACCGCGTCGGACACACAAATTTAGTCCACTATGTCATAAAATTTCATTAGTCCGCTACTGGACTGATTATCTGTTTGTAGAAAGGGGACACTTGGGGTTTTTGTGTTCCTGGAAGTGGAAGTGTAGAAGCAGTTGTATCAAGGACAAGGGGAGCAGGCTTAGATGATGACCGGGAGAGAAGGGCAAAACATGCAACTTTCGGACAAACGGGAGATCAGCGAAACAAATTAGCGCCTCAGTCTAGTAGGTTGTATTGGCGGATGGTATTTTTCGGACCCGTGGAGAATCCTTCAAAAGTCCTCGGACCTCGAGTCGCTCTCGCTTCAGTTTCCGTAGTGCTAACGGCGAGGGCGGTTACATAGTGGCAGTCTGGAGCCGATCGGATATTTATCGTTTTTATAAAAGTATAAATAAGGGACATATAGGGAAAATCACGATTTGCCAGCATCTCGGACTGGGACATTAGGTGGTCTACCTCGGGCCCGAAGGGAATCCTTTAACTGAGACCTGGCGTCCAAATACCCGACGCATACCCAGACAACGTGCTCGATGTCGTGATAGCCCTCGCCACAAGCGCACAGACTACTTTCCGCATCCACATCCATTCCCCTAAACCAAGGCTTCGTTGATACCTTCGGGATAATCGAATGTAGCCATCGTCCAAGTTCCCCATTGCTCCACGAGGTTTGCCAACTGTTGAGCGTCCTCTGACGACAAATACTAAAAAAAACCGATTTAATCCACCTAGCAGTGAGATGAGACATTTCTTACACATTTCACTATTGGATTAATTTGCAGAACTCACGAGAAGTAGGCACCCAATTAGAGGTGGGATGAAAACAGTTTCTAGTCTTGCATGAATAAAATCTCGAATAAACTGAATAAATTATAGAAATCAACAAAACGACCGACATAAAAAAGTAAAGCAAAAAATGAAACAATAGGTTTTAAATTCATAAAAAGAGTAGAAAAATTAATGGAAATCATTATAATTTTGATCCAAATACACGAATCAAACTAGATTAGGTTATTACATAAAAATAAAATTATATTTAGAAATAGTAATAGGATTAAGAATAAATTGACTCATACTAACAAATTGAATGAAATAAAACGAATGACTGAACATGAAATGCATAAAATTAAAGATATGAATAAAATGAATCAGATAAATCAAATGAATTAAATAAATCAAATGAATCAAATGAATCAAATGAATCAAATGAATTAAATCAATCAAATAAATCAAATAAATCAAATGAATCAAATGAATCAAATGATTCAAATGAATCAAATGAATCGAATGAATTAAATCAATCAAATAAATAAAATAAATTAAATAAATCAAATGAATCAAATGAATCAAATGAATCAAATGAATCAAATGGATCAAATGAATCAAATGAATCAAATGATTCAAATGAATCAAATGATTCAAATGAATCAAATGAATCAAATGAATCAAATGAATCAAATAAATCAAATGAATCAAATGAATCAAACGAATCAAATGAATCAAATGAATCAAATGAATCAAATGAATTAAATTAATCAAACGAATCAAATGAATCAAATGAATCAATTGAATCAAATGAATCAAATGAATCAAATGAATCAAATGAATCAAATGAATCAAATGAATCAAATGAATCAAATGAATCAAATGAATCAAATGAATCAAATGAATCAAATGAATCAAATAAATCAAATGAATCAAATGAATCAAATGAATCAAATGAATCAAATGAATCAAATGAATCAAATGAATCAAATGAATCAAATGAATCAAATTAATCAAATGAATCAAATGAATCAAATGAATCAAATGAATCAAATGATTCAAATGAATCAAATGGATCAAATGAATCAAATGAATCAAATGAATCAAATGAATCAAATGAATCAAATGAATCAAATGAATCAAATGAATCAAATGAATCAAATGAATCAAATGAATCAAATGAATCAAATGAATCAAATGATTCAAATGTATCAAATGAATCAAATGAATCAAATGAATCAAATGAATCAAATGAATCAAATGAATCAAATGAATCAAATGAATCAAATGAATCAAATGAATCAAATGAATTAAATTAATCAAATGAATCAAATGAATCATATGAATCACATGAATCACATGAATCACATGAATCACATGAATCACATGAATCAAATGAATTAAATGAATCAAATTGATTTAATTCATCCAGTGAATACAATGAATCAAATTAATGAAATGGATCAAATGAATAAAAAGAATGGATGAACAAAATGAATAAAGTAAAAAATAAATGAAATGCATAAATGAAACAAATGAATCAAATAAACAAAATGAGCTGAAGTGATAAAATGAATAAAAAGAAGAAAATGAGCAGAATTAAATGCATTGATTAAAATGAAAAATTGAACAACAGTAAAAGGTTTTAAATTAATATAAAGAAATAAATTGAATCAAATAAATTATTTGGATGAAATGATTAAAATTGAAAAAGTAGTCAGATTATTAAAATGAAGAAACTGAACAAAATGAATAAACTGGAAAAAATTAATAAAATGCATTCAATGAAAACAAGGAATGATATGAGTAAAATGCACAAAAAGAATTAACTGATCAGAGTGAATCCAAAGAATGAAACGAATAAAATAAGTAAAATGAACGCAGATGAACAAAACGAATAAAAAGATACGGAATGAAATAATTAATTAAAATGAAATGGTCATATATTTGCAGCCAAACACATTTTTGAATATAGAAAATGAATAAACCGGATGGTACGAATTTGAAAACCATTGCATCAGAAAGTTTTGAAATGTTTTTGAAAATCCCATCTTCTGAGAAAAGGCTAATAAATATGCAATGGACTTTCTAGGGCTTCCATCTTCTTTTGGTTTTATTCTTTTTGTTTTCATGCTTCTTTACTTGACGAATTCAAAGTTTACTTTTTGGTCACATATTCCCGAAAAAAGATTTATGTGTAGAACAGAATTTACTGGTCCAGTATTTTAACGCGCAATTGAATATAGTGAAGTGAGACAAGGTCACATGTGCTTTCAAGCCCCTTGAACAGAGAACGACAGAAGGAGAATGCGATTCGTGAATGAGACAGGTAGATATTTCAAAGTTTTTATTTGCATTTAAGTAAATAGTGTGAAATGTCTAGGCTATGTCGATAGCATAAAAGCCGTGCATTCAGTTGATTGCAATGCAGTCTCTTTCCATTCATCCTTATAGCTTTCATATTGTTTCGTTCGGAATTCTCGTGCAGGAAATATGGATAAATATACAGACCAATATTGTGAAAAAGAAATGGTTCAAACTACTCCATCCAAATCCATGTATATCCAAATATGGACGACGATAAGTTAGAAGACACATTGTAGTTGCATCCCCCATCGAGAGTGGGTACTTTGGGGACTTATTTTCCTGGATCTAATTTGTGGATATTTTTGGTCTTTGATCCGTTATTTTTCATGAAAGTTCGTACCAATACAATGAATGTGCAGCTGATACAACTCATGGTTCATTCGCCTGCGCAACGTTCCGTCTTCCATCTGCACGCCACCATAGATGGTACGCAACACCTTTCGTTCGAAAACTCCAAGGGCGCGTTGGTCCTCCACGAGCATAGTCCAGGTCTCGTGGCCGTAGAGGACCACCGATCTAATCAGCGTCTTGAAGATATTCAACTTCGTGCGGCGGCGAATTTTGTTCGACCGGAGCGTCCTCTGGAGTCCAAAGTAGGCACGATTTCCCGCTATGATCCGTCTCTGAATTTCTCTGCTGTTATCATTGTCGTCGGTTACCAGTGAGCCAAAATACATGAATTCGTTGACCATCTCGATTTCGTCACCGTCAATCCGAACTCGGGTGGGAGGTTCACATTGTCGTCTCTAGAACCTCTTCCTCTCATGTATTTTGTTTTCGAAATCCTGGCTTCAGCTTTCAGTCTTTGAGCATATATTTCATTCAAAATTCAATAGAGATACGAATAGTTTAAATATCGCACGTGGAATGTCTCTTTTGAAAATTTCCATCGTCAAACTTTCGTATTACCCAGCTAAGCCAAATATTTTTCTGATATAGCCATGAATTTCCTTAATTATAGTGTAGATACAGGCTTTGAATACAATTGAATTAAAGTTGAGTTGATGTAGCAGCAGACAAAAAATAGTTTTGTTTTCTCAAACCTTCGCAATTACAATTAATAAATATTTCAGATTGGCAGAAGATCTTATCACACAACTTAGAAATGCATACAGAAATAGCTAGATAGATGCGATAGAAGAGAGAGAGAGAGAGAGAGAGAGAGAGAGAGAGAAAGAGAGAGAGAGATGGGGGGGGTGCGTGTGAGGAATGGCAAATGATGGTTAATGCAGTGACATTATTTTTATAGGTATATTATTATGATATATTGATTCTTACATTCTTATCATAAATAATGTAAGTAGTAATTTTTGCTCCATAACCAGTATAACCTAAATCTTGCAAAAGAGCTAAATTTTCGCTAGATTTTTGGGCTTCAAACATACAGTTGCTTTCGGTGACGCCACAAGTATAATTATATTAGAAATCTTTTATCTCACTACTAGGTGAATTACTTGTTGATCTGTGTATTGATATACCATCCAACATTTACCTCATGATTGAACGCAATGCCTAATCCAAGGAATAAATACTAGAACTCACTGTTTCTTTATCAACACATTGTTTTGTCTTTGAAGTGAACTTATATATTGATTTTTGAGAAATAGTTCATTTATTACAAAGGTAATTCACAAAATGTTCTCAACATCGAATTCCTTGAATCACGTAGATGTGTTTTCATACCCCGATATTCAAAATCGGTTTAGTTTTGCCCCTAAAACACCAGTAAAGCAATACTCTGTGTGAAACAATCTCATTTTTAATTAGTGGAAATTGGTAACCGAGGACTAAAAATACAAAATGTTTAATATCTCCGCCGCTCGTGCACGGATTTAGACAATCTATAGCTTGTTAGAAAGGTATTTTATACAAGCTTTCTATTTATGTTTTTTTTTACGTTTTAACGACATTCAATTAGCTAGAGATTACTGGGTAGGGAAAGTTATGAAACTTAGAGCCATAGTACTCAAGTGAGAGCAAGGATGTGAAGTAAACAGATCGGAAAACTAGAAGTGGCAGGGTCATTAGAACAGGCTTAATATCGTGCGGGCTTAATTTTTGCCTTCTGATAATGAGGGTCGAGCTTAGGCAGAATAACTACGAATCACTCGAGTTCACTATCATGTGTCCTTGATAAAGGTAGACGTATCTATCTTTACCGTGACAACCGGCCATTTATGTGCAGTTTGTGGGACAACATTGTATTGTTCGAAAGTTATTTGCAAAAAACCTGTTGTGTTTTGATAAAATCGCCCATATCTCAGAAAGTAAACAACATATCGAAAATCAAAAATAATAGTGTCAAATGGCAACGTTAGGCCTTTCATTTGAAACTAATTTCATTAAGATCGGTTCAGCCATTGCTGAGAAAATTACATGACATTTTGTACATACATACATACACACATACACACACACATACAGACATTGTCTCAATTTGTCGAGCTGAGTCGATTGGTATATGAGACTCGGCCCTCCGGGCCTCGGAAAAAGTTGTCAAAGTTTGAGCGAATCCTATACATTTCTTTTGTAAGAAATGTAAAACCGTTGAAGCAGATTGGTCTTTCGTATATGTCACCATTTAATGCGCCCACCTTTGCTAATTTTCATTGCCCGGGATAGAACAATGAGAGGGGACCCAAACAAAGGTAATCTGATAAGATTTTTCAGATATCGTACACAAGGAGTCCCGTATTTTCCCAGAAAATACGGGAATTGCTTTTTAGGCTTCACCGCACGAAGAGCCTCGATAGAGCTGAGGCTGTGCGAAACGATGAAGTACTGATCTGTGGGCAGAGTGTCGATGATCCCAAGGATGTATTGAATTGCAGCTAACTCTGCGACGTAAACTGAAGCGGGATCATTGAGCTTGAATGAAGCGGTGATAGTATTGTTGAAGATACCGAAGCCATTGGACCCATCGAGATTTGATCCGTCAGTGTAGAACATTTTGTCACAGTGGTGGATACTCCTTGTTAGAATTAAAATTTCCAAATCCTTGAGCAAATTGCTTCGGCTTTAGTGCATCACTTCCGTTGGATTTATTGATTGTAGTTGGCGCACTATGAGTGGACGACACCTTGGCACCCTTACGAGGCAATCTAGGGGAGGCTAGATTTCTCCTCTTCCTGGATTCCCCTGGGTTAACCAATGATGTTCCCTCTTATGGGTCGTCAGATTCTTGCTCAACGCCAGCCAAAAGAGCAAAGTAATTTTCGGAAGGGACAGATGGCGAAGCATTCTTTAGCATTTCTGCACAAGAGTGCCTCGAGCGATCCTTAAGGGAGCGCCTAATTTTATCCCCGCGCTGCTTGTACGCCGGGAATGACTTAAGAGCATGCGGAGGGCCCCCGCAGTAATTACACTTTTCAGTTTCTCCACCGCAAGCGTTATCCTCATGCTCTCCCTCCCATTTGCCGCACCGTTTTTTGTTGCCACAATAAGTGGCTGTGTGGCCCAGTTGCTTGCAATTGCTGCAATTGCTGCAGTTCATTACCCGCGGTTCAAACAGGCGAACAGGTAGGCGAACCTTATCCAGGAGGACATAGTTGGGAAGAGCAGACCCGGAGAAAGTCACCCGAATCGACTCTTACGGGGAATAAGTTGTCCTATCATCTTCAGTTTTTGCGGAATACAATTGCCTGCATTCCAGAATCTTCACCTTTTGAAGTGAAGGGTCCTTAAAGCAGCCAACCCCGTAATTTAACAGGTCTTCGCACTTCAGACCCGGTTCGGTGCCGACCCCATCGATCTCCACTGCCCTACAAGGCACATACACCCTGAATTGCTTCGTAAAACGCTCGCTGCGAGCAATCTGGTTTGCCTGGTCGAGGTCATTTACTATAACGCGTATCTTATTAGCTCGAACATGTGTTATCTGAGCTACGGACGGGTAGTTAGCAGTCAGCTCCCGTGAGATTTCTAGAATATTGGGCGATTTCGTGTTGGGCCGGAAATACACCACCCAGGGTCCATTTGAACTGGATGGGTATGTTTTAATACGGGGAGGACTGGGGGAATCAAGGGAGGGAGTAATTTCGGCTTTATCCGGTAAATCCATGGGAATATCATTCCCATCCAATGTTACTTCGCCCTCGGCCATTTAGGCACGAGGATAACACGTGGTGTAAACGAGAGATGAAACTTATATTCAGGGGAATGGGAAGAAGTAGAGACCGATCGGGGAAAGGGAACTGAAAGAAAAAAATACTTAGCTTATATAGCGGCGATTCCGGCTATTCTGGTATTCACTTCACCAGCATGGGCACCGGCGAACAAAGACTGCCTCAAACAATGGTTGGCCTTCACTGACAATATTTATTCTTATTCATTTTATGCACAGCACCAGAAAAGGAACTGCTTCGATCGAGAGCTCGGAGAGTTATAATTTGATTCATTTGATTCATTTGAATCATTTGATTCATTTGGTTCATTTGATTCATTTGATTCATTTGATTCATTTGATTCATTTGATTCATTTGATTCATTTGATTCATTTGATTCATTTGATTCATTTGATTCATTTGATTCATTTAATTCATTTGATTCATTTGATTCATTTGATTCATTTGATTCATTTGATTCATTTGTTTCATTTGATTCATTTATTCATATCTTTATTTTATGCATTTCATGTTCAGTCATTCGTTTTATTTCATTCAATTTGTTAGTATGAGTCAATTTATTCTATTAATCTTATAACTACTTCTAAAAATAATCTTATTTGATTTATGTATATTATAATTTTGATTTTCATTAATTTTTCTACTCATTTTATGAATTTAAAAACCTATTGTTTCATTTTTTGCTTTAGTTTCTTATTTCGGTCGTTTTGTGGATTTCTATAATTTATTCAGTTTATTCGAGATTTTATTCGTGCAAGACTAGAAACTGTTTTCATCCCACCTCTAGTTGGGTGCCTACTTCTCGTGAGTTCTGCAAACTAATCCAATAGTGAAATGTGTAAGAAATGTCTCATCTCACTGCTGGGTGGTTTTTATAGTAAGGTTTAGGCCGGGATTAGGTTGACGTTTTTCAGAGTGATTGCATAACCTTTCTATATGAGAAAGGCAAAAATGTGCCAAAATCCATAAAAAGTGAATCGTCGTCAATTTTTCGAGTTAACATCAAATCTCGACGTTTCATGCACCTTGAAGACATTTAGCATCAAAAATAAAAATTCTATTTTTAATTTTTTCTATAGTTTATATGAGAAAATTTCTGTGTGGCCGCACTCTTAAACCCGTAATTCCGGAACCAGAATTCCGATCGATCCAAAATTCAATAGCAGCCGATGGGAAGGTTGCAACTTTCATTTGAGACTAAGTTTGGGCAAATCAATCATAATCCTCAGATTTCTTTTCAAATTGAGCTCGCTTTTGTAGAGATGTACTGTAATAAGGGTCTTTATTTAATAGGAAGCGAAGTTAAAATTGATTTAATATCTATGAAACATAGAACTGCTCAAAAGAAAATTCATAACTTTCAACATTTGCTAAAAATGTTTTTGTCTTTCTCATTCACTCTAAAATTCGTCAATCTAATCCCGACAGGGAGGGCCGAGTGTCATATGCCAATCGACTCAGTTCGTCGAGATCGGAAAATGTCTGTGTGTATGTATGTGTGTGTATGTGGAATAAATGTGGCCTCTGATTCTCAGAGATGGCTAAACCGATTTGCACAAACTTAGTCTCAAATAAAAGGTACAACCTTCCCATCGTCTGCTGTTGAATTTTTTTATTGATTGGACTTCCGGTTCCGGAGTTACGAGTTGAAGAGTGCAATCACACAGCAAATTCCCATATAAACTGAAATGAAAAATATTCAAAATCAAATTTGTTTGATGCCAAATGACTTTAAAATGCATGAAACATTGATATTTGATGTAAACTCGAAAAAATAATGTTTGACAAAAATTTACGTTTTTGGACTTTGATGCATTTTTGCCTTTCTCATATAGAAAGGTTATGCAATCACTCTAAAAATCGTCAATCATACCGGCCCGGAGGGAGTGTGCAGCGAGGGGCTGCTACTTCAAAATTAAAACTAGTTTAAAATTTCTTAACAAGTTGAAAATTTTCGGCCGGACCCGGACCTCCCGGATCTTTCTCCATGATCCGCCGCTGGTTTCAAGCGATGTTTCAATATCACATAGTATCTCAAGATCGTGGCTGTCGATCCATTGTATGTATGTGCAAATCGTACTGAACATGTAATATTCATTTCCACCATTGTATTGAACATAACCAGCCATGGAATCGTAGTCTGGACAAATGAGAAAAGCACAATTGCATCACTAGGTGGATTAAAACAGGTTTTTATTTTGGGAATGCATCGAGTTGAGACGAAAACGTAATATGATTAATAACGAGGATAACACTTTCCGAATGTAGAGAGAAATTTATGAAAAATGACGATTTCTATTCGACTCTAGCAGGTCCTGATCGATTTTGATGAGCATTTGATTTTTGTTGTATGACCAATTATATGTATAGGTCAAATGTTCAAAAACAGTAATTTAAGGTCAAGATAGCATCATTTTGAAACCGCCAATTTCGGAAGTTTAGTATCTTCGATGAGTTTTACAATCGTTAAACAGCGCATCATTTGATAAAATGATTTTGACGGTATATCGTCCAAGGTTAATATTCATGACTACGTCTCAGGTTAATATTCATGACTACAATAAAGTCTCTACAAATTCGCTAAAGACACGGACTCTTTTACTATATTCTGAAAAATAAATTCTGCATAATTTTAAAACTTCAAAAATTTCGGTTTCGGAATTATGCTGTTTGGACAGTAAGATCGATTTTCACCAAACCCCCACCAAACCGAATTTCTGGCTACGCCGCTGACTTCAAGTAAGTAGAAACAAAGCCGTTCAACACTCGTTCACAAGAAACTTCTTCGAATGCTGAATATCTTTTATACTACATTGAAACCCCGATTTTATCAGCCAAATGTGAACATATGTTTGATGGGCTCTAGCAGACGAACAAGACTGAATTCGAGTAAATCATTTCTTGGGCATGTTTTCTTTATCATGGAGATGGAAATATGCAAAGTAAAAAGTTCATCATAATCAGAAATAGTTATCAGCCTACATCAAGGGACGGGAAGAATATTTCAACAGCTTCAGTTTATTATAAAGAAAACAATTGCCCGATTTAGTCAATGTACCCATTTCGTCAGCTCAAAATACACTATGAGACTGATAAAAATGGGTCTTTATTGTATGTATTATTCACTATGTTTCGCATTAGTAGGTACATTTCATTTTTGGGGATTTTTTTATTGCATCGAACTACAACAATTTTTAGGTAGTTTTCAAGGGGTTATTTTATAGACTTCTTCCAAAATTTGGCGAACTTATTCCAATTAATTGGTATACTTAAGAGTTTATATGTTGCAGATAGAGAAAATACTGAAATTTTCAGCTTTTTCTTATACAATATTACGAAAGCTTATTAAACAAAGTTTCCTAATGAGTTTGTGAAAACTATAAACTGTATGAATTTAGTTTTATTTTTTATTTAACCGTGATTTTTTAATAAATAGTGACCATCGCTTCACAACGTAGTCTTTGTTTCATGGCTTGCGGTGAGCACGATCTCTCGAATTGCTGAACTAAAAATTATGGAATAGAAATTTGTTTTTAGTATTCTTTACAGATTTAACTCGCCGCGCAGATAGCTCTGAATTAGACCCGCTGGTGCCCTAAGACGATTCCGCTAGATTTTCACAGCACTGTGCACCCTGTGCATTAGCGCAAGTGACGGAAGGTTATCTAAAAGTTTCGTGAAAATGAAAATTCCAGTAATGATGATGATTTTCCCTAACGGTTCGTTTTCGAGAGGTTTTTATATGTTCTTTGGCATTAGGATTAGCGATAATAATTCAAATCAAGGATACTACTGGGAAGTCACCTTTAGAAAAAGTAGATGTCGAAGTAAAATTTGAAACTATGCACGCATGCACTTCAGAGATAGCGTGATATCAGGAGCTGCGATTCCATTTCGACGCTTTTTTGTGAAAAGGGCGATACTTACAATTGTGAACAAAAGGATTTTTTCATACATGCGAATGAGGGCTTTGAAACGCAACAAATTAACCTAAAAATTTGAATTCTCCGATATTGCTGTCTTAAACTACAGCAAAAAATACAACGGGCCAAACTGTATTTTTGTTTATTTAAAGTTTCGCCCTCCACGCTCAATGCAAACAAACAGGGCGATACTTTTTTTGCTAGCAGTTTAGAGGTGAAACTGTTTTTTCGTATTTTTTTAGGATTATCAAGCTGATACCAGCTGTAAATAGTAACAATGATCGTTATTGAAAAAACCCGGATGAAATCGGTGGTGTAAAACGGTAGTAATTGTAAAAAAACGTAAGGGCGATACTTCAATGCTGATAGGTGGGACCGAAAAAGTAAACAATCGCCAAAGGGGCGATACTATCATTTTGTCAATTTCAATAGCAAAAACAAATTTTAATTTAATAATTTCAAATACTTTATGAAGTTTTGGGTTTCGATCACTGAATCATGCAATCTAGGATGTATATTTCTTCAATAGGAAATAAAACCAAGTTTGAAAATATTCACTGTTGATTTTCTTTGAATGGTATCACTGCTAGAATCGCCCTTTTCAAGAAAAAGCGTTGATTTCTTAGTTCTCAGTCGCGTTGGAAATTTGAGTAAAGTATAAACTTCAAATCGATTAAAAAAAATCGATTTTTTTGGCTCAGTACAATATATAATCCCTTAGGAAAATTCAGTTTTCCCACCACAATTGAGATATATTATTAACAGAGCATTAGCAATAATTCGTTTGCATGTCTATTTTATGAACCATTTTTTAGCTTTCCCATTGAATTGGTTTGAGATTTCTAGCACTGATGTTATCCTATGCTGTTTTGAGCGATTCTCTGAGTCCTGCCACTATCCCATGTGGTATGTGTTATAAAAACGTGTTTAATCCACCTAACAGTGTGATGAGACATTTCTTATTACTCTTATCACTCTCTTCGGATATTATATCGTTTGAGAGCATTTAGAACTTGATCCTTCGCGATGTTTTTGATAACACATACTACATGGGATAGTGGCAGGACTCAGAGAATCGCTAAAATCAGCATAGGACAACATCAGTGCTAGAAATCTCAAACCAAATCAATGGGAAAGCGAAAAAATGGCCCATAAAATAGACATACCAACGAATTATTGTTAATGCTCTGTTAATAAAATATCTATATTGTGGTGGGAAAACTGAATTTTCCTAAAGGGGTTATATATTGTACTGAAACAAAAAAAACGATTTTTTTTAATCAATTTGAAGTTTATATTTTACTCAAATTTCCAACGCGACTGAGAACTAAGAAATCAACGCTTTTTCTTGAAAAGGGCGATGCTAGCAGTGATACCATTCAAAGAAAATCAACAGTGAATATTTCCAGACTTGGTTTTATTTCCTATTTAAGAACTATTGTGTTTTTTGACATCCTAGCTTGCATGATTCAGTGATCGAAACCCAAAACTTCATAAAGTATTTGAAATTATTAAATTAAAATTTGTGTTTGCTATTGAAATTGACAAAATGATAGTATCGCCCCTTTGGCGATTGTTTACTTTTTCGGTCCCATCTATCAGCATTGAAGTATCGCCCTTACGTTTTTTACAATAACTACCGTTTTACACCACCGATTTCGTCCGGGTTTTTTCAATAGAGATCATTGTTACTATTTACAGCTGGTATCAGTTTGATAATCCTAAAAAATACGAAAATAACAGTTTCGCCTCTAAACTGCTAGCAAAAAAAGTATCGCCCTGTTTGTTTGCATGGAGCGTGGAGGGCGAAACTTTAAATAAACAAACAAAAATACAGTTTCGCCCGTTGTATTTTTTGCTGTAGTTTAAGAAAGCAATATCATAGAATCAAAATTTTTAGGTTAATTTGTTGCGTTTCAAAACCCTCATTCGCATGTAAGAAAAAAGCCCTATGTTTACATTTGTAAGTATCGCCCTTTTCACAAAAAAAGCGTTGAAATGAAATCGCAGCTGCTGAGGTCACGCTATCTCTGAAGTACATGCGTGTATAGTTTCAAATTTTACTTCGACATCGACTTTTTCTAAAGGTGACTAGTATTCTTGATTTGAATTATTATCGCTAATCCTAATGCCAAAGAACAAATAAAAACCTCACGAAAACGAACCGTTTGGGAAAATCATCATCATTACTGGAATTTTCATTTTCACGAAACTTTTCGATAACCTTCCGTCACTTGCGTTAATGCACTGGGTGCACAGTAGGGTGACAGGAAAAAAATGACCCCTATCGGCCCACCTCTGCGTTGATTCCTAGTCCCACCAGGAGTACTTGCACCAAATTTGAAGCAAATCGGACAAGTCTAACTACCGGACCAACGGGCCTGAAATTTGTATGGGAATTTTCAACAATTTACATGGAGAAAACCCACCAGCACGCATTTTCGCCGCTAGGTGGCACTGTATGCATCGTATTATCACTGTAAGTGAAAATAAGAAGGATAATTGAATTGTCTACAACTTCGTCGAAGACTGCAAGTAAATCCGACTTTGTTAAAAGAAGTTATTAAACTTTTAACGAAGTGATGTCTGAGTCAGTTTTGCATGGGGCCTAATAGTGCATGGTTGTGTATCAGTACTCGATTCACACGAACTAAACATTTTTGTGAAATAATCGTTAGGTTTAGCTCAATGGTATGTTCAGATGAATTATAGTAAATAATACGAGTCATGCTTTGATTAGAAAATTTTAGTTCCACCTGTTACGCATAGAGGGCGCCAACACTAACTTTTCAACGGAGAGAGATAGAAATTTGGTGTCTTCTACAAAGTTATAGAACAGGCATTTTTCAGTATTTCTTCTGAACATCTTGATACTCTATCTCTCTTCTATTAAAAGGTAGTAGTGGCGCCCTCTATGCGGTCACAGGTGGAACTAAAATTTTCTAACCAAAACATAACTCGTATTATTTACTATAATTCTTGTAAACATACTATTCGGCTAAATCTAAGCATTATTTCACAAAAATATATAGTTCGCGGGAGTTGAGTACTGATACACAACCATGCACTGCTAGGCCCCATGCAAAACTGACTCAGACATCACTTCGTTAAAAGTTTAATAACTTCTTTTAACATAGCCGGATTTACTAGCAGTCTTCGACAAAGTTGTAGATAATTAAAATATCTTTCTTATTTTCACTTACAGTGATAATACGTTGTATACAGTGCCACCTAGCGGCGAAAATACGAGCTAGTGAGTTTTCTCCATGTAAATTGTTGAAAAATCCAATATAAACTTCAGGCACGTTGGTCCGGTAGTTTGACTTGTCCGATTTGCTTCAAATTTGGTACAAGTACTCCTGGTGGGACTAGGAATCGACTCAGGGGTGGGCCGATTGAGTTTTCAAAAATTCATCATTTTTATGGGCAATCTAGTGCACAGTGCTCTAAAAATCTAGCGAAATCGTCTTAGGGCACCAGCGGGTCTGTAAAGAATACTAAAAATAAATTTCTATTCCATAATTTTCAGTTCAGCAATTCAAGAGTTCGTGCTCACCGCAAACCATGAAAAATAGACTACGTTGTGAAGCGATGATCACTATTTATTAAAAAATCACGGTTAAATAAAAAATAAAACTATTAAAAAATTTCAAATAGTTTATAATTTTCACAAACCTATTAGGAAAAATTGTGTAATAAGCTTTCGTAATATTGTGTAGGAAAAAAGCTGAAAATTTGAAAAGAAATCTGAGGATTATGATTAATTACAGAACTCTGGAATTTTCTATTGGAATGTTTTCAGGCATGAATTTGATATTGATGCTATTAGACAACTGTGAAATCAAGACCAATAGATCAGTTACATATCAGGACCCCATTCCTTTCCGACAATTTATCAAAAGTCCTCATGATGTTTACAACAACAGGTTATCAATCTACGGATCAGATGTTATTGTAATATTGAATTAAATCAGTTTGCATCAATAAATTTTCAACTCCAATCCAATATTTTTTTTGTGTAGTGGGGGGGGGGGGGGCTGTATGGTGTTAAAACCTTCTCTTGGCTACGCCGTTGCTGGGAGTTATTTATTTCGCTTTTCATTTTCCGAAAGGTTTCAGATCGATCCGATGGTCATAAGTTAGAAAAATTGCAGTCAGAAGGTTCGCACAAATGAACATTTTTGCACTGATAAGTTATCGAGTTCCTTCCAGACAACTTGGAAGTGTTCGGTGATTATTTCTAGCGGTTGTAGATAGAAAAATGAAATACAAAATTCGATTTATCGAAATAATGTTTGGCTTATTTCAAAGGATTATTACTATATTGAACAATAAATAGGCGACGAAGAGTAATCCACAAACAACAAGCCATAACTTTTAAAGTATTCAAAATAGATATTTGAAGTCTTCAGTAAAGTTATTCGCAAAAGTAAGAGCTACAAATTTGCTGAAGGCATCATTTCGTTATAATCACTTCCAAGAAAATTTGTGAAAATATCTCACTCATAGGGCGATTAATCAGCAAAAGCCCAATACCAAAAGAAAGAGCATATTGCCTCCATTATATTCTCCGAAGATACTATTGACCTAAAATAAGCCGCTTTGGCGTTAATAATAGATTACATGTTTTTGGTGATATTTCTGGCAATGGGAAATGATAGAAATCTTTCGTCCGCATTTAATGTTAAATATCTCTTTTGATAATAGTCCGATTTCAACAATCTATATCTTGTTCGAAAGGTATTCGTTTAAGCTGTCTAAAAACATGTAAATTGTTAATCTATATTGACAATTCCGGCAGATAATTAAAAAAAACTGCAAAAAACGCCATTTTTACGCATTCAAACATTCATATCTTAAAAACTAAACATCAGAATCAAAAAAAAATTAATAGCGTTCATACTGTTTTTTAGTTCTTTCATTTAAAATTCGTTTGGATAAGATCGGTTCAGCCATTGCTGAGAAACACGAATGAGAATTTGTCCGTTACATACACACACACACACACACACAGACATTGTCCTAAATCGTCGAGCTGAGTCGATTGGTATATAAGACTCGGCCCTCCGGGCCTCGGAAAAAATCTTGAAAGTTGGAGCGAATTCTATACATTTCTTTTATAAGAAATGTAATAAGAACTGTAAAAAACGCTTTTAATCCACCTAACAGTGTGATGAGACATTTCTTATAACTCTTATCACTCTCTTCGGATATTATATCGTTTGAGAACATTTAGAACTTGATGCTTCGCGATGTTTTTGATAACACATACTACATGGGAAAGTGACAGGACTCAGAGAATCGCTCAAATCAGCATAGGACAACATCAGTGCTAGAAATCTCAAATCAAATCAATGGGAAGCGAAAAAATGGCCCATAAAATAGACATAGCTACGAATTATTGTTAATGCTCTGTTAATAAAATATCTAAATTGTGGTGGGAAAACTGAATTTTCCTAAAGGGGTTATATATTGTACTGAGCCAAAAAAATCGCATTTTTTTGAATCGATTTGAAGTTTATACTTTACACTTTGGCGATTGTTTACTTTTTCGGTCCCACCTATCAGCATTGAAGTATCGTTCTTACGTTTTTTTACAATAACTACAATTCTACACCACCGATTTCGTCCGGGTTTTTTTTCAATAGCGATCATTGTTACTATTTACAGCTGGTATCAGCTTGATAATCCTAAAAAACATACGAAAATAACAGTTTCGCCTCTAAACTGCTAGCAAAAAAGTATCGCCCTGTTTGTTTGCATGGAGCGTCGAGGGCGAAACTTTAAATAAACAAAAATACAGTTTCGCCCGTTGTATTTTTTGCTGTAGTTTAAGAAAGCAATATCGTAGAATCAAAATTTTAGGTTAATTGGTTGCGTTTCAAAGCCCTCATTCGCATGTATGAAAAAAGCCTTATGTTTAAATTTGTAAGTATCGCCATTTTCACAAAAAAGGGTTGAAAGGAAATCGCAGCTCCGGATATCACGCTATCTCTGAAGTGCATGCGTGCATAGTTCCAAATTTTACTTCGACATCGACTTTTTCTAAAGGTGACTTCCCAGTAGTATCCTTGATTTGAATTATTATCGCTAATCCTAATGCCAAAGAACAAATAAAAACCTCTCGAAAACGAACCGTTTGGGAAAATCATCATCATTACTGGAATTTTCATTTTCACGAAACCATTCGATAACCTTCCGTCACTTGCGTTAATGCACTGTGTGCACAGTGCACTGAAAATCTAGAGAAATCGTCTTAGGGCACCAGCGGGTCTAATTCAGAGCTATCTGCGCGGCGAATAAAGTAAAGAATACTAAAAATTAATTTCTATTCCATAATTTTCAGTTCAGCAATTCGAGAGATCGTGCTCACCACAAGCTATGAAAAATAGACTACGTTGTGAAGCGATGGTCACTATTTATTAAAAAATCACGGTTAAATAAAAAAAATTATACTATTAAAAAATTTCAAATAGTTTATAATTTTCACAAACTTATTAAGAAAAATTGTTTAATAATCTTTCGTAATATTGTGTAAGAAAAAAGCTGAAAATTTCAGTATTTTCTCTATCTGCAACATATAAACCCTTAAGTATACCAATTAATTGGTATACGAATTGGAATAGGTTCGCCAAATTTTGGAAGAAGTCTATAAAAAACCCCTTGAAAATTACCTAAAAATTGTTGTAATTCGATACAATAAAAAAATCCCCAAAAATGAAATGTACCTATTAATGTGAAACACAATGAATAATACATACAATAAAGACCCATTTTTATCAGTGTCATGGTGTATTTTAGGCTGACAAAATGGGGACATTGAGTAAATCGGGCATTTTTTCTTTATAATAAACTGAAGCTGTTAAAATATTCTTCCCGTTCCTTGATGTAGTCTGATAACTATTTCTGATTATGATGAACTTTTTATTTTTGCATATTTCCATCTTCATGATAAGGAAAACATGCTCAAGAAAGGATTTACTCGAATTCCGTCTTGTTCGTCTGCTAGAGCCCATCAAACATATGTTCATATTTGGCTGATAAAATCAGGGTTTCAATGTATTATAATAGATATTCAGCATTCGAAGAAGTTTCTTGTGAACGAATGTAGAACGACTTTGTTTCTACTTACTTGAAGTCAGCGGCGTAGCTAGAAATTCGGTTTGGTAGAGGTTTGGTGAAAATGGATCTTACTGTCCAAACGGCATAATTCCGAAACCGTAATTTTTGAAATTTTAAAATTATGCAGAATTATTTTTTCAGAAAATAGTAACAGAGTTCGTGTCTAGCGAATTTGTTGAGACTTTATTGTAGTCATGAATATTAACCTGAGAAAAATCACCATAAATACTTCTTGGACGATATACCGTCAAAATTATTTTATCAAATGATGCGCTGTTTAACGTTTGTAAAACTCATCGAAGATACTAAACCTCCGAAGTTGGCGGTTTCAAAATGATACTTTGTTGACCTTAAATTACTGATTTTAAACATTTGATCTATACATATAATTGGTCATACAACAAAAATCAAATGCTCATCAAAATCGATCAGAACCTGCTAGAATCGAATGGAAATCGTTATTTTTCATAAATTTCTCTCTACATTCGGAAAGTGTTATCCTCGTTATTAATCATATTACGTTTTCGTCTCAACTCGACGCATTCCCAAAAAAAACCTGTCTTAATCCACCTAGTGGTGCAATTGTGCTTGTCTCATTTGTCCAGACTACGATTCCATGTCTGGTTATGTTCAATACAATGGTGGAAATGAATATTACATGTTCAGTACGATTTGCACATACATACAATGGATCGACAGCCACGATCTTGAGATACTATGTGATACTGAAACGTCGCTTGAAACCAGCGGCGTATCATGGAGAAAGGTCCGGGAGCTCCAGATCCTGCCGAAAATTTTCAACTTGTTAAGAAATTTTAAACTAGTTTTAATTTTAAAGTAGCAACCCCTCACTGCATACTCCCTCCGGGCCGGTATGAATGACGATTTCTAGAGTGATTGCATAACCTTTCTATATGAGAAAGACAAAAATGTACCAAAGTCCAAAAAAAGTCAAAATACAAATTTGATTTTGAAAATGTTTCATTTCAGTTTATATGGGAATTTGCTGTGTGGTTGCACTCTTCAAATCGTAACTCCGGAACCGGAAGTCCAATCAATAAAAAATTCAATAGCAGCCGATGGGAAGGTTGTACCTTTCATTTGAGACTAACTTTGTGCAAATCGGTCCAGCCATCTCTGAGAAACAGAGGTCACATTTTTTCCACATACACACATACATACACACACAGACATTTTCCGATCTCGACGAACTCAGTCGATTGGCATATGACACTCGGCCCTCCGGGTCGGGATTAGATTGACGAATTTTAGAGTGAATGAGAAAGGCAAAAACATTTTTGGCAAATGTTGAAAGTTATGCATTTTTTTTGGTGAGCAGTTCTATGTTTCATAGACATTAAATCAATTTTAACTTCTCTTCCTATTAAATAAAGACCCTTATTACAGTACATCTCTACAAAAACGAGCTCAATTTGAAAAGAAATCTGAGGACTATCATTGATTACAGAACTCTGTAATTTTCTATTGGAATGTTTTCAGGCAGGAATTTGATATTGATGCTATTAGACAACTGTGAAATGAAGACCAATAGATCAGGTACATATCAGGACCCCATTCCGACAATTTATCAAAAGTCGTCATGATGTTTACAACAACAGGTTATCAATCTACGGATCAGATAATTGTTATTGTAATATTGAATTAAATCAGTCTGCATCAATAAATTTTCAACTTCAATCCAATATTTTTTTGGGTGTGGTGGGGGGGGGGGGGGTTGTATGGTGTTAAACCCCAAAACCTTCTCTGGGCTACGCCGTTGCTTGGAGTTATTTATTTGGCTTTTCATTTTCCGATATGTTTCAGATCGATCGATCGATCCGATGGTCATTAGTTAGAAAAATTGCAGTCAGAAGGTTCGCACAAATGAACATTTTTGTACTGATAAGTTATCAAGTTCCTTCCAGACAACTTGGAAGTGTTCGGTGCGGTGATTATTTCTAGCGGTTGTAGATAGAAAAATGAAATACAAAATTCGATTTGTCGAAATAATGTTTGGCTTATTTCAATGGATTATTTCTATATTGAACAATAAATAGGCGACAAAGAGTAATCCACAAACAACAAGCCATAACTTTTAAAGTATTCAAAATAGATATTTGAAGTCTTCAGTAAAGTTATTCACAAAAGTAAGAGCTACAAATTTGCTAAAGGCATCATTTCGATATAATCATTTCCAAGAAAATTTGTGAAAATATCTCACTCATAGGGGGATTAATCAGCAAAAGCACAATACCAAAAGAAAGGGCATATTTCCTCCATTAAATTCTCCGAAGATACTATTGACCTAAAATAAGCCGTTTTGGCGTTAATAATAGATTACATGTTTTTGGTCATATTTCTGGCAATGGGAAATGACAAAAATCTTTCGTCCGCATTTAATGTTAAATATCTCTTTTGATAATAGTCCGATTTCAACAATCTATAGCTTGTTCGAAAGGTATTCGTTAAAGCTGTCTAAAAACATATAAATTGTTAATCTATATTGTCAATTTCGGCAGATAATTCAAAAAAACTGCAAAAAACGCCATTTTTACGCATTCAAACATTCATATCTTGGAAACTAAACATCAGAATCAAAAACAAATTAATAGCGTTCATACTGTTTTTTAGTTCTTTCATTTAAAATTGGTTTGGATAAGATCGGTTCAGCCATTGCTGAGAAACACGAATGAGAATTTGTCCGTTACATACACACACACACACAGACACACACACACACACAGACATTGTCCCAAATCGTCGAGCTGAGTCGATTGGTATATAAGACTCGGCCCTCCGGGCCTCGGAAAAAATCTTGAAAGTTTGAGCGAATTCTATACATTTCTTTTATAAGAAATGTAAAACATCGCGAAGCATCAAGTTATAAATGTTCTCAAACGATATAATATCCGAAGAGAGTGACAAGAGTTATTAGAAATGTCTCATCACACTGTTAGGTGGATTAAAAGCGTTTAACATTTCTTACAAAACAAATGTATAGGATTCGCTCAAACTTTGCAAACTTTTCCGAGGCCCCTCCGGCCCAGTCTCATATACCAATCGACTCAGCTCGACAAATTGAGACAATGTCTGTATGTGTGTGTATGTATGTATGTACAAAATGTCATGTAATTATCTCAGCAATGGCTGAACCGATCTTAATGAAATTAGTTTCAAATGAAAGGCCTAACGTTGCCATATGACACTATTATTTTTGATTTCCGATATGTTGTTTTCTTTCTGAGATATGGGCGATTTTGTCAAAACACAGCAGGTTTTTTGCAAATAACTTTTAAACAATAGAACAAGCTGCACATAAATAAAAAGCTTGGAAAAATGCCATTCTAACAAGCTATAGATTGTCAAAATCCGTGCACGAGCGGCGGAGATATTAAACATTTTGTATCTTTAGTTCTCGCTTACCAATTTCCACTAATTAAAAATGAGATTGTTTCATACAGCGTATTGCTTTACTGGTGTTTTAGGGGCAAAACTAAACCGATTTTGAATATCGGGGTATGAAAACACATCTACGTGATTCAAGGAATTCGATGTTGAGAATGTTTTGTGAATTACCTTTATAATAAATGAACTATTTCTCAAAAATCAATATATAAGTTCACTTCAAAGACAAAATAATGTGTTGATAAAGAAACAGTGAGTTCTAGTATTTATTCCTTGGATTAGGCATTGCGTTCAATCATGAGGTAAATGTTGGATGGTATAGCAATACACAGATCAACAAGTAATTCACCTAGTAGTGAGATAAAAGATTTCTAATATAATTATACTTGTGGCGTCACCGAAAGCAACTGTATGTTTGAAGCCCAAAAATCTAGCGTAAATTTAGCTCTTTTGCAAGATTTAGGTTATACTGGTTATGGCGCAAAAATTACTACTTACATTATTTATGATAAGAATGTAAGAATCAATATAGTATAACAATATACCTATAAAAATAATGTCATTGCATTAACCATCATTTGCCATTCCTCACACGCACCCCCCCCCCCCCCCCCCCCTCTCTCTCTCTCTCGCTCTCTCTCTCTCTCTCTCTCTCTCTCTCTCTCTCTCTCTCTCTCTCTCTCTTTCTCTCTCTCTGTCTCTCTCTTCTTTCGCATCTATCTAGCTATTTATGTATCCATTTCTAAGTTGTGTGATAAGATCTTCTGCCAATCTGAAATATTTATTAATTGTAATTGCGAAGGTTTGAGAAAACAAAACTATTTTTGTCTGCTGCTACATCAACTCAACTTTAATTCAATTGTATTCAAAGCCTGGATCTATACTATAATTAAAGAAATTCATGGCTATATCAGGAAAAATATTTGGCTTAACTGGGTAATATGAAAGTTTGACGATGAAAATATCCAAAAGAGACATTCCACGTGCGATATTTAAACTATTCGTATCTCTATTGAATTTTGAATGAAACATATGCTCAAAAACTGAAAGCTGAAGCCAGCAGGATTGGATTTGCCATCAACGTTTCGAAGACAAAATACAGGAGAGGAAGAGATTCTAGAGACGACAATGTGAACCTCCCACCCGAGTTCGGATTGACGGTGACGAAATCGAGATGGTCGACGAATTCATGTATTTGGGCACACAGGTAACCGACGACAATGATAACAGCAGAGAAATTTAGAGACGGATCTTGGCGGGAAATCGTGCCTACTTTGGACTCCGGAGGATGCTCCGGTCGAACAAAATTCGCCGCCGCACGAAGTTGATTATCTACAAGACGCTGATTAGATCGGTGGTCCTCTACGGCCACGAGATCTGGACTATGCTCGTGGAGGAGTGGAGGACCAACGAGCCCTTGGACCAACTAAACCGATTTTGAATATCGGGGTATGAAAACACATCTACGTGATTCAAGGAATTCGATGTTGAGAACATTTTGTGAATTACCTTTATAATAAATGAACTATTTCTCAAAAATCAATATATAAGTTCACTTCAAAGACAAAATAATGTGTTGATAAAGAAACAGTGAGTTCTAGTATTTATTCCTTGGATTAGGCATTGCGTTCAATCATGAGGTAAATGTTGGATGATATAGCAATACACAGATCAACAAGTAATTCACCTAGTAGTGAGAAAAAAGATTTCTAATATAATTATACTTGTGGCGTCTAATCTAGCGTAAATTTAGCTCTTTTGCAAGATTTAGGTTATACTGGTTATGGCGCAAAAATTACTACTTACATTATTTATGATAAGAATGTAAGAATTAATATAGTATAATAATGTACCTATAAAGATAATGTCATTGCATTAACCATCATTTGCCATTCCTCACACGCACCCCCCCCCCCCTCTCTCTCGCTCTCTCTCTCTCTCTCTCTCTCTCTCTCTCTCTCTCTCTCTCTCTCTCTCTCTCTCTCTCTCTCTCTCTCTCTCTTTCTCTCTCTCTGTCTCTCTCTTCTTTCGCATCTATCTAGCTATTTATGTATCCATTTCTAAGTTGTGTGATAAGATCTTCTGCCAATCTGAAATATTTATTAATTGTAATTGCGAAGGTTTGAGAAAACAAAACTATTTTTGTCTGCTGCTACATCAACTCAACTTTAATTCAATTGTATTCAAAGCCTGGATCTACACTATAATTAAGGAAATTGATGGCTATATCAGGAAAAATATTTGGCTTAACTGGGTAATATGAAAGTTTGACGATGAAAATTTCCAAAAGAGACATTCCACGTGCGATATTTAAACTATTCGTATCTCTATTGAATTTTGAATGAAACATATGCTCAAAAACTGAAAGCTGAAGCCAGCAGGATTGGATTTGCCATCAACGTTTAGAAGACAAAATACAGGAGAGGAAGAGATTCTAGAGACGACAATGTGAACCTCCCACCCGAGTTCGGATTGACGGTGACGAAATCGAGATGGTCGACGAATTCATGTATTTGGGCTCACAGGTAACCGACGACAATGATAACAGCAGAGAAATTTAGAGACGGATCTTGGCGGGAAATCGTGCCTACTTTGGACTCCGGAGGATGCTCCGGTCGAACAAAATTCGCCGCCGCACGAAGTTGATTATCTACAAGACGCTGATTAGATCGGTGGTCCTCTACGGCCACGAGATCTGGACTATGCTCGTGGAGGACCAACGAGCCCTTCGAGTTTTCGAACGAAAGGTATTGCGTACCATCTATGGTGGCGTGCAGATGGAAGACGGAACGTTGCGCAGGCGAATGAACCATGAGTTGTATCAGCTGCACATTCGTTGTATTGGTACGAACTTTCATGGAAAAATAACGGATCAAAGACCAAAAATATCCACAAATATGACCATTTCATTTTAAATAATTATTTCATTCTGCATCTTTTTATTCGTTTTGTTCATCTGCGTTCATTTTACTTATTTTCTTCGTTTCATTCTTTGGATTCACTCTGATCAGTTTATTCTTTTTGTGCATTTTACTCATATCATTCATTGTTTTCATTGTATGCATTATTCATTTTGTTGAGTTTCTTCATTTTAATAATCTTACTACTTTTTCAGTTTTAATCTTTCATCCAAATATTTTATTTGATTGAATTTATTTCTTTATATTAATTTATAACCTTATACCATTGCTCAATTTTTCATTTTAATCAATGCATTTAATTCTGCTCATTTTCTTCTTTTTATTCATTTTATCACTTCAGTTCATTTTGTTAATTTGATTCGTTTGTTTTATTTATGCATTTCATTTATTTTTTACTTTATTCATTTTGTTAATCCATTCTTTTTATTCATTTGATCCATTTCATTAATTTGATTCATTGTATTCACTGGATGAATTAAATCAATTTGATTCATTTAATTCATTTGATTCATTTAATTAATTTCATGAATTTGATTCATGTGATTCATGTGATTCATGTGATTCATGTGATTCATTTGATTCATTTGATTCATTTGATTCATTTGATTCAATTGATTGATTTGTTTCATTTGATTCATTTGATTCATTTGATTCATTTGATTCATTTGATTCATTTGATTCATTTGATTCATTTGATTCATTTGATTCATTTGATTCATTTGATTCATTCGTTTCATTTGATTCATTTGATTCAATTAATTCATTTGATTCATTTGATCCATTTGATTCATTTGATTCATTTGATTCATATCTTTAATTTTATGCATTTCATGTTCAGTCATTCGTTTTATTTCATTCCATTTGTTAGTATTAGTCAATTTATTCTATTAATCTTATAACTATTTCTAAATATAATCTTAATTTTTATGTAATAACCTAATCTAATTTGATTCGTGTATATCATAATTTTGATTTACATTAATTTTTCAACTCATTTTATGAATTTAAAAACCTATTGTTTCATTTTTTGCTTTACTTGTTTATTTCGGTCGTTTTGTTGATTTCTATAAGTTATTCAGTTTATTGGTGATTTTATTCGTGCAAGACTAGAAACTGTTTTCATCCCACCTCTAGTTGGGTGCCTACTTCTCGTGAGTTCTGCAAACTAATCCAATGGTGAAATGTGTAAGAAAAGTCTCATCTCACTGCTAGGTGGATTAAATCGGTTTTTTAGAATACATAGGATCCTGTCTACTCGAATTCAAATATTGTTGATTGTTTATCCATGTTAAATCATTTACAAACTTTAAACCGTTTGTGCCAAAATGTAATGCAGCATATCAAATCAAAATTTTGCATTTAGTTAATGGTGATCGTATTGCTATTCATTCTAAATCGGTTCCACTGAATTTGAAAATTTGTTCCATCTTAGTATTCATATGTTTGTTAAACATGTATGTAAAAATAGTGAAAACTGATGAAGCTACGGCATTTATTACATTTTAACGACATTCAATTAGCTAGAGATTACTGGTTAGAGAAAGTTATGAAAATTAGAGCAATAATACACAAGTGAGAGCAAGTATGTGAAGTAAACAGATCGGAAAACTAGAAGTGACAGGGTCATTAGAACAGGCTTAATATCGTATGGGCTTAATCATTGTCTTCTGTTAATGAGGGTCGAGCTTAGGCAGTATAACTATGAATCACCCGAGTTCACTAACATGTGTCCTGGTAACGATAGACGTGTCCATCTTTACCGTGACAACCGACTACGGCATTTTTCTTGAAATGTATCCAGTGAAAATGTAATCGTGCACAGAGCATTTGCACGATTGATATGTTCAGAAATATTTCCTAAATTATGAACGAAGGGTTTCGCATACAAAGATGAATAACTTGTATAAGCATAAAAACCATTGGCGTTCGCAAGGCTATAGCTATGCTCTGGAATTTTAACAAAAATTAGCAATATTATAATGTTGAAAAGACATGTCAAACTTACTGCATATCTCATTTTGTTTAAGCAAGCCATGCACTCTTAGTTGGAGCAAGTTCGTTGAAATCAGGAATCTCTATCGATAAGGTTGCTAAGGTTGCTGAGAGGAAGCGATAACTGCAGCAAAGATTCGGTTACCGGCTTAAAAATACAAGAGTTACAAGAGTGTTTGTGATCAATTTTATTTTTTGCTTCATACTCGGCCCAACGCTCTGGAATATAATGTACGACGGAGTTTTAACACTGGAACTGTCCAGGGGAGTGGAGATCGTCGGCTTTGCAGATGATGTTGTCTTGACGATAACGGGTGAGACCCTTGAGGAGGTGGAGATGCTGACGGCAGAGACAATAGGCATCGTGGAAACTTGGATGGTTAACGTCAAGATGCAGCTGGCTCACCACAAGACTGAGGTAGTGCTGGTTAGCAACCGTAAGCAAATCCAGCGTCTCGAGATCAGCGTCGGGGGACAGTCCATTCCATCGATGCGCGCGCTGAAGCACCTGGGTGTGATGGTTGACGATCGATTGAATTACAATTGCCATGTCGACTATGTATGTGAGAAGGCTGCGAGGACAACTAGCGCATTGGGAAGGATCATGCCGAATCACGGAGCGGCAAGAGGCAGCACAAGACGTCTGGCGGGTGTCTCATCCACAATCCTGAGATATGGCATACCGGCCTGGGCTGCTGCGCTGAACTCAAAGCGGAACCGGACGAAGTTGACAAGCACTTTACGCCTAATAGCTGTTCGTGTCGCGAGTGCGTACAGAACGATATCGTCGGAGGCGGTAAGCGTAATTGCCGGGATGATTTCCATCTGCATCACTCTGGTTGAGCACGTAGAATGCTACCAGCGGAGAAATGAACGTAATACAAGGAGACTGGTTCGAGCGGACTCGTTGGCTAAGTGGCAGCAAGAGTGGGATTACGCGGAGAAAGGCAGGTGGACCCACCGACTCATCCCAAATGTGTCTACTTGGGTACATGGGAAGCATGGAGAGGTGAACTTGCATGCAAAGGAAGTGGCGAAGGGACCAACAAAGTAACGACATTGGTTAGAACGCCGCAGTGGGACCACAAATAGGGTTTCGGGAGAAATTCCGCCGCCGGGAAACTCACCGACGGTGTAGACTGGGTCCACCGCCGGGGACCAGTTTAGTAGTACGCGATGTAGCACCAGGCTCGGGTTGTCAGGGCGCCAGCTAACCGGACGTCATGCTCCACCGGAATCGCCGGACCGACCTCGACACTCTGTAGCATGTTCATCTTTTTCGTAATTTTTGTCATTATTCGTTCACTACGCCCACTATGCCAAAACGCATCACATCATGAAATATTCAGACACTTGTGTACAAATATTCCCTTGCATGCAATTTTAGCCTATTTCGGATGAACTTTCAAAAAATATTCCGTCTCACCAAAACCCAAATGCGCATTAGAATGAAATGGATAGATACCAATGTGTTAAGAGGAAAGAGTATTCCTAAAATTCAAGCGAGAGAAATGGTTGTCGAAAGAGTAGTATTTGTAAAAATACGTACTTCCGACTACGAATACTCGAATCACTTGACGCCTATCTGAGGATCTACAGAACTGCAACTCGTCCATTTCGATCCTGATCGTGGAAGAGGCAGCAGTGTGAAGTTCTTTTTTTTAGTATCGCGGTGTGTTTCAAAAGGTAGTTTGTTAAAAATGTGAGAAGTTTTTTTAGGATTAAATTTATTAAAAAAGTTCCTTTCCGATAGGCATAGCTAGTGCGGTCAGTGAATTGTGCGGTCAGAAATACAAATTTGAATTCGCTACATTTCGTACGAACTTGTGTGTGAAAAGAAGATAAGAATTAATAATTGAGTTGTGTGATAAAAAGCTTCAAAGCGTCGAATAGCCGCTCGACGGCTTCTTTTCTTTTATTGCAAAAGTTTGGAGATTTTCCGCCATCCGCGTTCTAGCGACGCATACGCTCGGCACACCGCCCGTCTCGTTGGCCACCCTGCTGACCCCATGTTCCGGCTTCGAAAGTTCCCGACGCTTTTGCAAAAGGTCGGAACGAAGCAGCAAAATCATCAACGCGCTTCGTTAGAGCGACGGCCATCTTCATCGTCGAAAAGTTGGCCGTATTCAACACCCGGTAGGCAAAGGCCTAATTAGCGTCATCATTGCGACGCCATTGTAGACGCCGTTCGTCGCCATCGCTGAATTGGTTTGCGATAGGAAGTCGGTGCCGAAGCCGCAATACCAGTCGGCACCCAGCTGAGATGCAGCTCTGCTAGATCGACGCTGTTCCAGAAATAACACATGTGAGTAAAAATAGATCATTGATCCGTGCACGTAGATCCATACACACACAACCCTCAAACATTCGAAAGCTTTCTTTGCCGCTCGAAAGCTAAAGCCGAGCGCGCATTTGTACTGCTCAGCGCAGCTTTATCCGCTAGCAGAAATTTTGACCGCACATAGGTAGACAGGAAAGGGGAAAGCTAGAAAGGGAAGGAACACGAAAAATGTAAAGCTTAATTAATTAATAAAACCTAGGTTAAGAATAAAATGCAGCATTTCAATCCGTCCAATAAAATGTTTTCCTGTTAGTTAGTGTTACCTGAAATGTTCGTATTTTTTATGTTGATTAGCTTTCCCGTGTAGTGAATTTGGTTCGAGAAGATTTCTCACGTTTCGCGTCGTTTCCGTAGATTTGAATTTTGTTTGTGTTTGTTTTACTCCGATGGGCTATCGGGAATTAGTCCCCACTACTACTTACAAAGCGAGAGGGAAAGAGTGTTCGACTGAGTTCTGCCTGTGATGATAACTGATCGTTTTTTTAGTGCATGAGCTTTCGAGTTGGTATAACGATCATTTCTCTTACGTCTTTGCTAAACATAGTAGTGGCTCCATCTATACGCGAAACAGAGTGCATCTTTTCACATTTTGTGTTTACCTACCGTTCCTTTGCGCCATTTCGGGATCAATTTCTATAACCTGCCCTGAGGTTAGGTCTCATGCTGAGCAATTCTAACCTGACGAGTGGTCCTCTTCGGGGGTGGCGCTAAAGCTACTCGTTTAAAACGTCCTGAGGAGCGTTTTGGTAGACGGAAACCGTAAACGTCCATTTGGCCCGCTACATTTTGGCGCCCAACGTAAATTTTGGGGTTTTTTTTCCTGTTGCGCGCATCACATTTTGGCATCCAATTTTAAAAAAGGCTAAAATTTTGCGGACTCAGGTAATGCAATTTGCATCTTGAGTTAATCTAGTATTGGATTTTTTTTATTTGTGTTTTTGGGAACTGCATCTTCTCAAAAAATACATAACGATTTCGGGTAATTTTTTTTCGGATTTGTTGAAATCAAAAGCAAAATTGGGCATTTTTATAACGTTTATTCTTCTGTTGTTATATTTGTACATGCGTCCTGAGTATAATTAAGGTAAAAAAATTTATTATTCCTAGTTTCTGTACATATATTTTTCTATTCTATGATAACCTTAAATTTATTGGTACCTTTAATTTTTTTTTAACTTAATAAAAATAAAGCAGTGAAGTTGGTGAGTGAACTTGATTTGAATTACAAATTGTTGAATTTAAAATTTGAAAGTGGCTTTGAAATTTCCATATGCGGAACACTTGTCGAATGAAGAAGTGGATTACGAACTATTGCTTCGGAATCAGTTAGAGGAGCGGCAGAAAGACACATTGTCAAAACTGCGGTTATTACGACAACTATTCCAGGAAGACCAGAAGGAAGGAAGGGAGTATCGCCCCCCATACAGATTCGAGCAGGAAATTGACGTCATTAGGAGTCGGCTACACCAAATAGATGTGTCTCTGCAGGATGGATCGAGTCCCAAGTTGGTATCTCGTCTTAGACACTATGATTTGCGGGTACATCGAGGTGAAGCTACAAACGAGAGTGGAGAAAGAGCGCGCCAAGAGCTTCTGAAGTACATTCATGAATTGCTTCAGAAAGCTACCAATAAGCTTCAAACACTCCCCGAATATGACGGGAATGAGAGCGAAGCCGTAGGAGGTGAGGACAAACAAGAACTTGAGGCTGACCTGGAGAACCCTAAAGGCTTTAACCGGGAATTAACACTGGATAAAAGCTTTGGAGCGATCCAGAAAACCAACCAGACACCGGCTAAAACTACAAATCGGCAAAATAGTGAGTCGACAGCGGTGCAACCGTCGATTGAAGAACTCCTGAAACGCATCAACCAACTCGAATCGCAGTTAATCCAGTGTAAGATGGAAGCAGCCAATAATATATATCCTAGAATGAACGCAACCGAATCAGAACACGGTAACAACGAGCCGGAGAGGAGAAGATCAGTTCAGCTACAGACAGGGTATTTCGCCAGGACGGAACGACAATACCCGGATGAGACGCTAAATCGTAGGATCAGCGGACTGCCGACTCAACGAACCGAACAAAGCAGCGAAGTTGAATCGGAGGAAGATTTTCGAAGACATAGGGCGACAGACTGGCAAGGGAGACGTCATAGGCAGAACTATAGAGAGGTCAGCGATGATTGGTACGGTTCGGGAGAATACAGTGACCGAGCAAGCCATCAAATGAATCAAATGAATCAAATGAATCAAATGAATCAAATGAATCAAATGAATCAAATGAATCAAATGAATCAAATGAATCAAATGAATCAAATGAATCAAATGAATCAAATAAATCAAATGAATCAAATGAATCAAATGAATCAAATGAATCAAATGAATCAAATGAATCAAATGAATCAAATGAATCAAATGAATCAAATGAATCAAATGAATCAAATGAATCAAATGAATCAAATGAATCAAATGAATCAAATGAATCAAATGAATCAAATGAATCAAATGAATCAAATGAATCAAATGAATCAAATGAATCAAATGAATCAAATGAATCAAATGAATCAAATGAATCAAATGAATCAAATGAATCAAATGAATCAAATAAATCAAATAAATCAAATAAATCAAATAAATCAAATGAATCAAATGAATCAAATGAATCAAATGAATCAAATGAATCAAATGAATCAAATTAATCAAATTAATCAAATGAATCAAATGAATCAAATGAATCAAATGAATCAAATGAATCAAATGAATCAAGTGAATCAAGTGAATCAAATTAATCAAATTAATCAAAATAATCAAATGAATCAAATTAATCAAATTAATCAAATTAATCAAATTAATCAAATTAATCAAATGAATGAAATTAACCAAATTAATCAAATGAATCAAATGAATCAAATGAATCAAATGAATCAAATGAGTCAAATGAATCAAATGAATCAAATGAATCAAATAAATCAAATAAATCAAATAAATCAAATGAATCAAATGAATCAAATGAATCAAATGAATCAAATGAATCAAATGAATCAAATGAATCAAATGAATCAAATGAATCAAATGAATCAAATGAATCAAATGAATCAAATGAATCAAATGAATCAAATGAATCAAATGAATCAAATGAATCAAATGAATCAAATGAATCAAATGAATCAAATGAATCAAATGAATCAAATGAATCAAATGAATCAAATGAATCAAATGAATCAAATGAATCAAATGAATCAAATGAATCAAATGAATCAAATGAATCAAATGAATCAAATGAATCAAATGAATCAAATGAATCAAATGAATCAAATGAATCAAATGAATCAAATGAATCAAATGAATCAAATGAATCAAATGAATCAAATGAATCAAATGAATCAAATGAATCAAATGAATCAAATGAATCAAATGAATCAAATGAATCAAATGAATCAAATGAATCAAATGAACCGGAATCGCCGGACCGACCTCGACACTCTGTAGCATGTTCATCTTTTTCGTAATTTTTGTCATTATTCGTTCACTACGCCCACTATGCCAAAACGCATCACATCATGAAATATTCAGACACTTGTGTACAAATATTCCCTTGCATGCAATTTTAGCCTATTTCGGATGAACTTTCAAAAAATATTCCGTCTCACCAAAACCCAAATGCGCATTAGAATGAAATGGATAGATACCAATGTGTTAAGAGGAAAGAGTATTCTTAAAATTCAAGCGAGAGAAATGGTTGTCGAAAGAGTAGTATTTGTAAAAATACGTACTTCCGACTACGAATACTCGAATCACTTGACGCCTATCTGAGGATCTACAGAACTGCAACTCGTCCATTTCGATCCTGATCGTGGAAGAGGCAGCAGTGTGAAGTTCTTTTTTTTAGTATCGCGGTGTGTTTCAAAAGGTAGTTTGTTAAAAATGTGAGAAGTTTTTTTAGGATTAAATTTATTAAAAAAGTTCCTTTCCGATAGGCATAGCTAGTGCGGTCAGTGAATTGTGCGGTCAGAAATACAAATTTGAATTCGCTACATTTCGTACGAACTTGTGTGTGAAAAGAAGGTAAGAATTAATAATTGAGTTGTGTGATAAAAAGCTTCAAAGCGTCGAATAGCCGCTCGACGGCTTCTTTTCTTTTATTGCAAAAGTTTGGAGATTTTCCGCCATCCGCGTTCTAGCGACGCATACGCTCGGCACACCGCCCGTCTCGTTGGCCACCCTGCTGACCCCATGTTCCGGCTTCGAAAGTTCCCGACGCTTTTGGCAAAAGGTCGGAAGGAAGCAGCAAAATCATCAACGCGCTTCGTTAGAGCGACGGCCATCTTCATCGTCGAAAAGTTGGCCGTATTCAACACCCGTTAGGCAAAGGCCTAATTAGCGTCATCATTGCGACGCCATTGTAGACGCCGTTCGTCGCCATCGCTGAATTGGTTTGCGATAGGAAGTCGGTGCCGAAGCCGCAATACCAGTCGGCACCCAGCTGAGATGCAGCTCTGCTAGATCGACGCTGTTCCAGAAATAACACATGTGAGTAAAAATAGATCATTGATCCGTGCACGTAGATCCATACACACACAACCCTCAAACCTTCGAAAGCTTTCTTTGCCGCTCGAAAGCTAAAGCCGAGCGCGCATTTGTACTGCTCAGCGCAGCTTTATCCGCTAGCAGAAATTTTGACCGCACATAGGTAGACAGGAAAGGGGAAAGCTAGAAAGGGAAGGAACACGAAAAATGTAAAGCTTAATTAATTAATAAAACCTAGGGTAAGAATAAAATGCAGTATTTCAATCCGTCCAATAAAATGTTTTCCTGTTAGTTAGTGTTACCTGAAATGTTCGTATTTTTTATGTTGATTAGCTTTCCCGTGTAGTGAATTTGGTTCGAGAAGATTTCTCACGTTTCGCGTCGTTTCCGTAGATTTGAATTTTGTTTGTGTTTGTTTTACTCCGATGGGCTATCGGGAATTAGTCCCCACTACTACTTACAAAGCGAGAGGGAAAGAGTGTTCGACTGAGTTCTGCCTGTGATGATAACTGATCGTTTTTTAGTGCATGAGCTTTCGAGTTGGTTTAACGATCATTTCTCTTACGTCTTTGCTAAACATAGTAGTGGCTCCATCTATACGCGAAACGGAGTGCATCTTTTCACATTTTGTGTTTACCTACCGTTCCTTTGCGCCATTTCGGGATCAATTTCTATAACCTGCCCTGAGGTTAGGTCTCATGCTGAGCAATTCTAACCTGACGAGTGGTCCTCTTCGGGGGTGGCGCTAAAGCTACTCGTTTAAAACGTCCTGAGGAGCGTTTTGGTAGACGGAAACCGTAAACGGCCATTTGGCCCGCTACATTTTGGCGCCCAACGTAAATTTTGGGGTGTTTTTTCCTGTTGCGCGCATCACATTTTGGCATCCAATTTTAAAAAAGGCTAAAATTTTGCGGACTCAGGTAATGCAATTTGCATCTTGAGTTAATCTAGTATTGGATTTTTTTTTATTTGTGTTTTTGGGAACTGCATCTTCTCAAAAAATACATAACGATTTCGGGTAATTTTTTTTCGGATTTGTTGAAATCAAAAGCAAAATTGGGCATTTTTATAACGTTTATTCTTCTGTTGTTATATTTGTACATGCGTCCTGAGTATAATTAAGTTAAAAAAAATTATTATTCCTAGTTTCTGTACATATATTTTTCTATTCTATGATAACCTTAAATTTATTGGTACCTTTAATTTTTTTTTTAACTTAATAAAAATAAAGCAGTGAAGTTGGTGAGTGAACTTGATTTGAATTACAAATTGTTGAATTTAAAATTTGAAAGTGGCTTTGAAATTTCCATATGCGGAACACTTGTCGAATGAAGAAGTGGATTACGAACTATTGCTTCGGAATCAGTTAGAGGAGCGGCAGAAAGACACATTGTCAAAACTGCGGTTATTACGACGACTATTCCAGGAAGACCAGAAGGAAGGAAGGGAGTATCGCCCCCCATACAGATTCGAGCAGGAAATTGACGTCATTAGGAGTCGGCTACACCAAATAGATGTGTCTCTGCAGGATGGATCGAGTCCCAAGTTGGTATCTCGTCTTAGACACTATGATTTGCGGGTACATCGAGGTGAAGCTACAAACGAGAGTGGAGAAAGAGCGCGCCAAGAGCTTCTGAAGTACATTCATGAATTGCTTCAGAAAGCTACCAATAAGCTTCAAACACTCCCCGAATATGACGGGAATGAGAGCGAAGCCGTAGGAGGTGAGGACAAACAAGAACTTGAGGCTGACCTGGAGAACCCTAAAGGCTTTAACCGGGAATTAACACTGGATAAAAGCTTTGGAGCGATCCAGAAAACCAACCAGACACCAGCTAAAACTACAAATCGGCAAAATAGTGAGACGACAGCGGTGCAACCGTCGATTGAAGAACTCCTAAAACGCATCAACCAACTCGAATCGCAGTGTAAGATGGAAGCAGCCAATAATATATATCCTAGAATGAACGCAACCGAATCAGAACACGGTAACAACGAGCCGGAGAGGAGAAGATCAGTTCAGCTACAGACAGGGCATTTCGCTAGGACGGAACGGCAATACCCGGATGAGACGCTAAATCGTAGGATCAGCGGACTGCCGACTCAACGAACCGAACAAAGCAGCGAAGTTGAATCGGAGGAAGATTTTCGAAGACATAGGGCGACAGACTGGCAAGGGAGACGTCATAGGCGAAACTATAGAGAGGTCAGCGATGATTGGTACGGTTCGGGAGAATACAGTGACCGAGCAAGCCATCAAATGAATCAAATGAATCAAATGAATCAAATGAATCAAATGAATCAAATGAATCAAATGAATCAAATGAATCAAATGAATCAAATGAATCAAATGAATCAAATGAATCAAATGAATCAAATGAATCAAATGAATCAAATGAATCAAATGAATCAAATGAATCAAATGAATCAAATGAATCAAATGAATCAAATGAATCAAATGAATCAAATGAAACAAATGAATCAAATGAATCAAATGAATCAGATGAATCAAATGAATCAAATGAATCAAATGAATCAAATGAATCAAATGAATCAAATGAATCAAATGAATCAAATGAATCAAATGAATCAAAGGAATCAAATGAATCAAATGCATCAAATGCATCAAATGAATCAAATGAATCAAATGAATCAAATGAATCAAATGAATCAAATGAATCAAATGAATCAAATGAATCAAATGAATCAAATGAATCAAATGAATCAAATGAATCAAATGAATCAAATGAATCAAATGAATCAAATGAATCAAATGAATCAAATGAATCAAATGAATCAAATGAATCAAATGAATCAAATGAATCAAATGAATCCAATGAATCAAATGAATCAAATGAATCAAATGAATCATATGAATCAAATGAATCAAATTAATCAAATTAATCAAATTAATCAAATGAATCAAATGAATCAAATGAATCAAATGAATCAAATGAATCAAATGAATCAAATGAATCAAATGAATCAAATGAATCAAATGAATCAAATGAATCAAATGAATCAAATGAATCAAATGAATCAAATGAATCAAATGAATCAAATGAATCAAATGAATCAAATGAATCAAGTGAATCAAATGAATCAAATGAATCAAATGAATCAAATGAATCAAATGAATCAAATGAATCAAATGAATCAAATGAATCAAATGAATCAAATGAATCAAATGAATCAAATGAATCAAATGAATCAAATGAATCAAGTGAATCAAATTATTCAAATTAATCAAATTAATCAAATTAGTCAAAATGAATCATATGAGTCAAATTAATGAATCAAATGAATCAAATGAATCGAATAAGATTATCACTCGTGTTTGAGGGGGTACGTCAAACTAGTCATTTGATTCCGACGATAGCTCGCATTGCTCGCTTATGGCTCCGTTTGCCGTTTCACTCTGTGCGCGCAATTTTTTTCAACCCACCAACCCCTGTCTCGATGGTTTTTCTCTCTCTTTGACGATAGCAGTCGGTAAAATGCCAAATTATTCGCTAAAAAACCGATTTAATCCACCTAGCAGTGAGATGAGACATTTCTTACACATATCACTGTTGGATCATTCATTAGTTTGCAGAACTCATGCGAAGTAGTAAATCAGAATTATAAAATAAACGAATCAAATTATATTAACTTAATTAATGAAAATTTAAACTATATTTAGAAATAAGTATAAGATTAATAGAATAATCAGGGTGGAATCTTGCGAGAGAATCGCGAACCTCGACACTACCGGAGAATAGAACACTGGAAATTATTTTTTTCAGGTGATTCTAAATCCGTTTCGGTGGAGAATTTCCTGTATAAACTGAAAAAGATCGCCGGACGTGAGGGAGTGTCAGACAGGAGTCTACTGCGTGACATTCATTTCATTTTGGAAGGACAAGCTTCGGACTGGTTCTTTACGTACGTCGACGAATTTGAGAACTGGAACGATTTCGAGGAGAGGATAGGATATCGGTTTAGCAACCCGAATCAGGACCAGGGAATTCGGCAGAAAATCCAGGAACGCAAGCAGCGCAGCGAAAGAGCCGTTCATTGCGTTCGTGGCAGAAATAGAGAGGTTGAACAAACTGTTATCAAGACCCCTCTCGCGCAGACGAAAGTTCGAAGTAGTATGGGACAATATGCGACAGCACTACCGTTCGAAAATTTCGATCGTTCCGGTGCGAGATCTTGACCATCTGATTCGACTGAATCACGGTATCGATGCAGCCGACTTCAATCTTCAACAGCCGGATGCTCGAACCCAGCGGATGGTTAATCACGTGGATTGTGAACAGTCAGAGTGCGACAGTGACACCCCGCAAGCGATCGACGCAATCAATCCAAGAGCGGAAACGAAAAGTTGGAGACCGTCACCAGATAAAAGGAACGCGACGAATCTTCAAAATGCAGAGCACACCCAGCCAAATATCTGTTGGAACTGTAGGAAATCCGGTCACAATTGGCGGGACTGTAGAGAGACCAGAAGGATGTTCTGTTATGGCTGCGGAGAACTGGGGAGGACGATTCGCACTTGCACACATTGTGCTGCAACTGCTCGAATACAACCCAGTCAGAACCAGGGAAACCATTAAGGGTTTTGTACGCCGGGGAACACGGTCATCCCTACAAACGGCAAAGTTCCCATTAAACTCGGTTACGACCCAATTAATCGTGTCCACACGATTCAAATCGAAACCAGAAAGTGTCCATATTTGCGAGTGAACGTTTTTGACAGCGAAATAACAGCGTTGTTGGATTCCGGTGCAGGCATATCTGTAATTAATTCGTTGGAGCTCTCTGAGAAATACGGATTGAAGCTTCAGCCAACAAAGCTGCGAGTGTGCACGGCCGACAACACCCAGTACAATTGTCTGGGTTATTTAAACATCCCGTACACTTTCAAAGGTGCTACGAGAGTAGTTCCGACCGTCGTAGTTCCAGAAATTTCAAAACCAATATTAGGTTGTATTTTCTGGAAAAGTTTTGGCATTACTCCTATGGCCGACCTGGGACACGGACCAGAACCAGTAGGTGATTTCGGTAACGTTAACGAGCTCATCGCTTTCACGTTAGAGCCGTTGGGCACGTTGCCACCTCTACCGCTAATAGGCGAGGATATAACGCTGGACGTTCCCACATTCGACGTACCGGACAACGCACAGGTCCCAACTGAGGATTCGATCGAGGTGGAGCACAAATTGACACCTAACGAACGTCGAGAATCGGTGGAAGTTGTGAAGGACTTTGCATTCACATCCAGCGAAAAACCTGGTCGAACAAATATGATTGAGCACGAAATCTTTTTGAAGGAGGGGGCGAAACCTCGGAATAAGCCAACGTATCGCTGCTCTCCTAGCATACAAAAGGAAATAGATGCTGAGATTGAGCGATTTCGGAAAATGGATGTGATAGAGGAATGCTACAGTGAATGGACAAACCCGCTGGTGCCCGTGAGGAAGTCGAACGGGAAAATACGAGTTTGTTTCGATTCCAGAAGGCTGAATGCGATGACGGTGAAGGACCAGTACCCAATCCGGAACATGCTAGAGATTTTCGGCAGACTAGAACACGCGAAGTTCTTTTCCATCATCGATTTGAAAGATGCGTACTTTCAAATTCCGCTGAAGGAAGAGTGCAAGAATCTGACCGCTTTCAGGACCTCGAAGGGCCTGTTCCGGTTCAAGGTCTGTCCATTTGGAGTAACCAATGCGCCTTTCACTATGTGCGGACTGATGGACAAGGTGATTGGCTTCGATCTCATGCCAGCGGTATTTGTCTACCTGGACGATATCGTTATTGCGACCAAAACGTTGAGCGAACATTTTCGTCTCTTGCGGAGTGTAGCCGAGAGATTGCGGAACGCAAATTTGACTGTTTCATTAGAAAAGTCAAAATTTTGCCGGAAGCAAATTAAATACCTCGGATATTTACTGACAGAAAGAGGTGTAGCAATCGATAGTTCCAGAATCGCACAGATTTTGGACTATGCGAGACCGAAAAACGCCAAGGACGTAAGACGACTGCTGGGATTAGCCGGATTTTATCAGCGGTTTATAAAAAACTATAGTCGGATTACCGTGCCGATAACCGACCTGCTGAAAAAGTCCAAAAAGAAACTCGAGTGGACCGAAGAAGCAGAACTGGCATTTACAGAGCTCAAGTCAGTTCTAACGTCGGCACCGATACTGGCAAATCCGGACTTCAACCAGCCTTTCACCATCGAATCAGATGCGTCCGACACAGCCGTTGGAGCAGCATTAGTCCAGAGCATCGACGGGGAAACAGGGGTGATTGCATATTTCAGCAAAAAGCTCAGTAGAACGCAACGAGCGTATTCAAGTGTCGAGAAGGAATGCCTCGGAGTGTTGCTCGCGATAGAGAACTTCCGACATTATGTATAGGGGTCGCACTTCAAAGTAGTCACGGACGCACGAAGCCTCTTGTGGCTGTTTACCATCGGAGTTGAGTCCGGAAATTCAAAACTCCTCCGATGGGTGCTAAAAATACAGTCATACGACATACAGCTGGAGTATAGGAAAGGAGCTTGCAACATTACCGCCGATTGCCTTTCAAGGTCCATCAATCTCCTCGATCTAACGTCCCAGGATGACGAGTACGAAGAACTGGTAGAACAGATTAAAGCAAACCCAGCGAAGTTCGCCGAATAACGGACAACGTAATCTACCGTTACGTTAAAAGCGAAAGCCGTGTCGACGATCCACGATTCCGCTGGAAAATGTTCCCGAGAAAAGAAGAGAGGGTACCAATCATTCAAACCGAGCATGAAATCCAGGAACGCAAGCAGCACAGAGGAGAGCCGTTCATTGCGTTCGTGACATAAATAGAGAGGTTGAACAAACTGTTATCAAGACCCCTCTCGCGCAGACGAAAGTTCGAAGTAGTATGGGACAATATGCGACAGCACTACCGTTCGAAAATTTCGATCGTTCCGGTGCGAGATCTTGACCATCTGATTCGACTGAATCACGGTATCGATGCAGCCGACTTCAATCTTCAACAGCCGGATGCTCGAACCCAGCGGATGGTTAATCACGTGGATTGTGAGCAGTCAGAGTGCGACAGTGACACCCCGCAAGTGATCGACGCAATCAATCCAAGAGCGGAAACGAAAAGTTGGAGACCGTCACCAGATAAAAGGAACGCGACGAATCTTCAAAATGCAGAGCACACCCAGCCAAATATCTGTTGGAACTGTAGGAAATCCGGTCACAATTGGTGGGACTGTAGAGAGACCAGAAGGGTGTTCTGTTATGGCTGCGGAGAACTGGGGAGGACGATTCGCACTTGCACACATTGTGCTGCAACTGCTCGAATACAACCCAGTCAGAACCAGGGAAACCATTAAGGGTCGCACTTCAAAGTAGTCACGGACGCACGAAGCCTCTTATGGCTGTTTACCATCGGAGTTGAGTCCGGAAATTCAAAACTCCTCCGATGGGTGCTAAAAATACAGTCATACGACATACAGCTGGAGTATAGGAAAGGAGCTTGCAACATTACCGCCGATTGCCTTTCAAGGTCCATCAATCTCCTCGATCTAACGTCCCAGGATGACGAGTACGAAGAACTGGTAGAACAGATTAAAGCAAACCCAGCGAAGTTCGCCGAATAACGGACAACGTAATCTACCGTTACGTTAAAAGCGAAAGCCGTGTCGACGATCCACGATTCCGCTGGAAAATGTTCCCGAGAAAAGAAGAGAGGGTACCAATCATTCAGACCGAGCATGATATTGCGCACTTAGGAGTAGAAAAGACGCTGCAGGCACTGAAGCGTCGCTACACCTGGCCAGGCATGAAGAGGTAAAAAAATTCTGTCGCGAATGTGTTAAATGCCAGACCTCAAAAGCCAGTAACATCAACGCAACCCCTCCGATGGGAATGCAGAAAGAGTTCGTTGAGTATCCTTGGCAGTTCGTTACGCTGGATTATGTAGGGCCGCTCCCGGCATCGGGAAAGGGTAGACACACGTGTCTGCTGGTTGCCACCGATGTTTTTAGCAAATTCGTCCTGATACAGCCATTTCGAGAAGCAAAGGCAAATTCGCTTGTCGATTTTGTCAAGAATATGATCTTCTTACTCTTTGGCGTACCAGAAGTGATTCTGACAGACAACGGTACTCAGTTCACGTCGAAAATCTTTCGTGATCTGTTGGCAAACTTCAACGTGAACCACTGGCTTACACCGGCTTACCACCCACAGGTAAACAACACTGAGCGAGCGAATAGGGTAATAACAACAGCGATTCGAGCAACTATAAAGCAGCACAAAGATTGGGCAGACGATTTGCAAACGATTGCATGTGCAATCCGGAATGCGGTTCACGAATCGACGAAATATACGCCGTATTTTGTAGTCTTTGGTCGGGAAAGGGTGTCTGATGGTTTTGAATACCAGAAAATACGGGATCAGCCTACCGCAGGTCCAATGCAGAATGACGAAGCACAGAAAAGAAGAAAAAAATTGTTCGACGAAATAAAAGAACAATTAACGAAGGCTTACGATCGTCATAAAAAGCAATACAACCTTCGGTCCAACTCAGATTGTCCCACCTATGCTCTCGGGGAGACTGTTTTGAAGCGAAACTTTGCGCTTTCAGACAAAGGGAAAGGTTTCTGTGCAAAGTTAGCCCCAAAGTATGAACTCGCCGTAGTCAGGAAAATATTAGGGAAACACTGCTACGAGCTTGAAGATTCTACTGGGAAGAGACTTGGCGTCTTCTACGGGAACCACCTGAAGAAGATGCATTTGCCCAAGAAGTAAAAGATTCTCAGCTATGAAACTCTTCGGAGTGACAAAATGAATCCGTTTCATAACAAAACACCTTCGGGTCAATACTGAAACTGTGTTGTACAATACTAACACCCAACGATTTCCAGCTATGTAGCGCTACGGAGTAACCACATAACACTTTCATAACAAAATACCTTCGGGCCAGTATTGAAATCATGTTGCAAAATATTTGCACTTTCCAGCTATGTAGCTCTACGGAGTAACCACATGCATGTCATAATAAAACACCTCCGGGGTCATTATTGAACAATAAAGAACAACACCACCCATTCATTTCCTAGCTATGTATCGTGAGAGACAAGAACTTCAAAAAATATTTCAAGAAAGGAAACCTACGAATACTACTTGAATCATTTGCTTTGAGATAGCTAAAAAGGAATCCGTGCGTTGATTTCAAGAAAGTAGTAGGATTCATGAAGAGTAAGAACGAGCCAAGGTGATGACCTGTCAACAGTAGTTAACAAACGAATGTTTAAAGTGAGCCTGGCGATGACTTCGAAAAACAAAAAAGTAAATGTTTCCTACAAGAGCGAGAATGAGCACGACTCTGAAGCTCTCATACGTCGATTCTTGGAGTCATTCTCTAGGAAACCTGATCTTCTTCGATCACAGTAAAGCGTGATCAGACCTCACAAGAAAAATATAAGATGGATTTCAAGCTTGTCAACTTCATGCGAAGCAACCAAGAAATTTTAAAAAAAATCCATCGAAAAACCCAAACGGAGAAGAAATAATCAATAAACAAAGAGGAATTACTTCCCCATGTAAATACTGTAAATTAGTGATTAGTACGCGCCTACCCAAGTAACCATAAGCATTAAGCCATTGCACTATATTGGCTATACATTTGCACTAATGTTGAATTGAAACTCCATTACAGCATTAACAACGCAATAAAGCTCTTTATTAGCATCAATAATGCATAACTGCACAGCCAACATATAGCATTATAACTTGCTCTATATGCGTATATAAAGCTGATATAACGCGTACATGCTTCAAGGATCTTTCAAGCATGTAAGCTTTACAAGTGCATTTAATGCCATTATAGAGCCTATAAAAAGCTGATATAATGCTATTGTGATGCTGTGGGTTTATTTGTTATGCAACTCTTCTTGAAGATTATATTCGGCATATTTCATTTCAATCGAACATATGCAATATAGTCCAGGAAGCAAACGCATTACTCACCGTGAAGGACGAGGCAAGGTACCTCAGTTCGAGACTTACTAAAGGTAATTTTCGTAAACATTCATATCGTGTGAGAACGAAAACCCATTAAGGATATTCATTACAATGCATTAGAACAGAGTCAATTACGGTTTTAAACAGAATATTTTATTTTAAAATTTTTCCTTTTTGCTCATCATACAGAAAGGAAACATAAGAAATGGTTTTAAAACCATGGCGGACAATGACAACCAACTGAAGCTTTTTAATAGCATTAGTAGTGCCAATATAAGGCTTTGAAATTTGACATTTGTACGCTTTTGCTATATAATAGCATTAGTACTGCAGAAACGAGCTGTCAATCTCCGCACAGTAATAGCATTATATTTCGCCTTTTCTGACATAATATCAGCATTAAATAAGTATTTAGGGCTTCACGGCTTTATAGGACAGCTTTATATGTGGATCTAAAGCAGATATTAGGCTACGTTATAATGCTTATTGGTTACTTGGGTAAAGCCCTACGTTAAACGTATTGTTAGTTTAAGTTTCTGTTAGTTAATTGTTCAAAGACTCACGATTAATTCAATGTTTCTTCTACTATTTTTTTTTATCCAAATCATTTGCCTTCAATTTAGTATTTCCTCTCTTCAGTTTTTTTTATCAATTTTTTTCTCTCCGTTGTAATTTTTATTTTGTCCATAATTATTATGTTGCATGTTTCGTTATGCCTTTCTCATATAAAGAAAGGCTATGCAATCACTGTAAGAATCGACTCTTTAACCGAGGCCCGGAGGGCCGAGTATTATACACCATTCGATTCAGTTCGTCGAGATCGGCAAATGCCTGTGTGTATGTATGTGTGTGTGTCATTTAAACTCACACAATTTTCTCAGAGATGGCTGAACTGATTTTCGCAAACTTAGTTTCATCTGAAAGTTATAACGCTGCATAAGCTGCTATTGAATTTTTAGTTGATCCGACTTTCGGTTCCGGAGTTACGGGTTGAAGAGTGCGGTCACGCAGCAAATTCCCATACAAACTGGTACCACCATGATGTTCAAATGATGTAAAACATATTGAAATTGATGTAACATTACTCTAGTTTGCGGGTCTGGATCACTAATGATCAATTAAAGCTGCTTTGACCACATTGACCACCTATGACGGTTCATGACGCCCCCGGGGAACCCGCCAAGTTCCTAAGCTAATATCACACCCATTCCACAACGAATTCTCTACCGATTTTTACAAACTTGATTTCAAATGAAAGATACATTAATGCCATTGACTGCTGCTGAATTTAATTCGGTTCTGACTCTTGCTTCCGGAGTTACAGGGGTGTTAGTAAGGATACACTGGAATTTCCCATATAAATCGGTACAATCGTAATAACTCAAAGGCTAAAAACTATTGAAATGGTCACCAAATTACTTCTAATCGCAGATCTAGATCACTGATTGCCAATCAAATATTCTTTGAATATATTGTCCACTATCGACGATTCCGGAATTTCGGGCATATTCCACAATTAAAGTCACATCGGTTCATCGGTGATGACTGAACCGATTTTCTCAAACCAAGTCTCAAATGGAAGGCAAAATATGCAGTTGAGTATTGCGTCGCCGCACCTCCCCCCCGCCTTGCCCTTACACCTCCCTCCTTCATCACTCCCCTCCTCTTGGACCACCCTGACGCCCGCATTTCCTTCATCCACCCCGTATACCGAAATAAGATGAAGGATTTCTGACGCATCCTCCACTCCCACTCTACTCCCTACACGTTCAAACCCATTCCACCAACCTTTCCAAATTAAAATCACATGAAGATAACATTGAACTCATGCTGATTAAGCTAATTAAATATTATTCTTTTGCCTTTCTTATATTGAAAAGTTATGCAATTGCTCCAAAAACCGACTTTCTAACCGAGGCCCGGAGGGCCGAGTCTCATAACATTCGATTCAGTTCGCCGAGATCGCAAAATATCTGTGTGTATGTATGTGTGTATGTATGTATGTATGTATGTATGTATGTATGTATGTATGTATGTATGTATGTATGTATGTATGTATGTATGTATGTATGTATGTATGTATGTATGTATGTATGTATGTATGTATGTATGTATGTATGTATGTATGTATGTATGTATGTATGTATGTATGTATGTATGTATGTATGTATGTATGTATGTATGTATGTATGTATGTATGTATGTATGTATGTATGCTTTTTTTTTTTGAGAGCAGTAAAAAAAATTTCAGAAAAACCCTGAGTGAGGAAAAATGTACAAAAACCCCATTGTCAGGGAACGGGTTTGGGCTGCCATCACCCGACCCGCTAAAAACCACTGCTCTTGCCCGGAACCTGATTCCTCCCCAGCACTACCTTACGGCATTACTTCGGGGAGGGGTTTTTATGTGCATAGCACGCACTCTAATTCAACTGTTTACTAGTTCGTTTCTTCCGTAGGGTGACAGCCCCACTCCTCTACACACCACCAATTCTCTACCATCCACACAGACTGGCAAGCTCTGCATGGCAGTTGGGAAGCTGGCTGTGAGTCGAGGCTTAGTACTCCTCCCCTACGAGTACAGTCTGGGCGGCAAACTTCTGACTGTCTATTTCACCGAGCCCTGCGGCTCGCTTGTGCCGGTTAGCACCGCAACTCCCTTCTCGCACCATTCAACGCCGTTTACTCTTTGAGCACCAGACTTGTTCGCGAACTACTCGGTCTAGTCCCCGACGATGGACCTAGCCTACTCCGACGGAGAATTCCCCGGCGAGAGAAGTTCTCCCGAAACCGAGCCAACCAACCAGATGTCGAGGTCAGTTCGGCGATTCCGGTGGAGCAGAGCGTCCGGTTCGCTGATGCCCCGACGACCTGCGACTGGTGGTATTTCGTCGCGGTCTACTCAGTCTAGTCCCCGGCGGTGGATCTAGCTTACGCCGACGGAGAGTTCCCCGGCGAAGGAGGCTCCCCCGGTACCGATTCTTCTTTTGTTTTAGCACCACAATTTCATGAGCTCTTTGGGTTCCTCTCGTTCCGTTTCGCCCGATCTACTCGATCTAGTCCCCGGCAGTGGATCTAGCCTACTCAACGGGCCATACAGTAGGTGCTGAGGTCTATCCGGCGTGTCCGGTTGGAGCGTAACTTCCGGTTCACCGGCGCCCCAGCGACTCACTGCAAGCTCTGCGACGCGGTCTACTCGGTCCAATCCACGGCGGTGGATATAGCCTACTCACGAGCTACCCGGAAGGATGTCGAGGTCGGTTCAGCGATTCCGGTGAAGCTTGACGTCCGGTTCCCAGGCGCCCCGACGACCCAACTCGGTGCTAACATCACGCACTACTCAACTGGTCCCCGGCGGTGGACCTAGTCTACACAGTTGGAGAGTTCCCCGGCGGCGGAATTTCTCTCGAAACCCGATTTGCGGTTTCTTGTTCTCTACGCCACTTCCTCTGCAACTCGGAGAGTATGCTCGAGACCACTCTGTTGACAGCGTCCCAGGTATGTTCGTCACGGCACATCTCTTCGACGATGTTGTCCGCTGTCATACTAGGTATACCCCTACGAACTTCTTCGAATCTAGGGCATTCGAAGTCCGCGTGTTCCGGTGTCTCCTGCACGGTCGCACAACCCGGGCAAAGGGGTGACGAAGCATGTCCAAACCGATGCAAGTACTTCCGGAAGCATCCGTGCCCGGACAAAAACTACGTCAAATGGAAGTTCACCTCTCCATGCTTCCTATGTACCCAGGCCGATACATTTGGGATGAGTCGGTGGGTCCACCTTCCTTTCTCCGCGTTGTCCCACTCCTGTTGCCATTTAGCCAACGAGTCCGCTCGAACCTGTCTCCTAGCGTTACGTGCATTTCTCCGCTGATAGCATTCCACGTCCTCCGCCAGGGTAATGCAGATGGGGATCATCCCGGCGATAACGCATACTGCCTCCGACGATATTGTTCTGTAGGCACTCGCGACTCGTACGGCCATCAGTCGGAATGTCCTGTTTAGCTTTTCACGGTTCCGCTTGGTTTTCAGCGCAGCACTCCAGGCAGGAACCCCATATCGGAGTATCGATGACGAAACAGTAGATAGCAGACGTCTCGTGCTGCTTCTCGGACCGCCGACGTTTGGCATGATTCTCGCTATTGCGTTCGTTGCCTTCGCCGACTTTTCACAGGCGTAATCAACGTGGTTGTTGAAGCTCAACCGGTCGTCGATTATAACGCCCAATTGCTTCAGTGCACGTTTCGATGCAATCACGTGCCCTCCGACGTCGATCTGCATCCGTTGGACCGATCTGCAGTTACTGACCAACAACACCTCCGTCTTGTGGTGAGCTATTTGCAGCTTGACCCCGTTCATCCAGCTCTCGATCGCGTCTATTGTCTCCGTCACCGACACCTCCACTTCTTCAAGTGTCTCACCCATCGCCGTTAGTGACACGTCGTCCGCGAAACCTACGATTTTCACTTTCCTAGGCAGCTGCAGCGTTAACACCCCATCGTACATCCCGTTCCAAAGGGTTGGATCGAGAATGGATCCCTGAGGAACGCCCGCTGTGACGCGCAATGACTTCTGTCCTTCGCTCGTCTCGTACAGTAGCACTCTGCTCTGAAAGTAGCTCTTCAGGATCTGGCACAGATAGTCGGGAACCCTCATTCTATGCAGCGCTGCAGCGATGGCTTCCCAGCTGGCACTGTTGAACGCGTTCTTCACATCTATCGTGACCACAGCGCAGTATCGATCTCCTCTTCGCTTCTGTTTAGATGACTTCTCGGCACTCTCGAGCACTATCCGAATTGCATCCACTGTCGATGCTCCTTTGCGGAAACCAAACTGCATCTTGGACAGTCCGCGCTCACCTTCCGTGAATTTCGTCAACCTGTTAAGAATGATCCTTTCCAGGAGTTTTCCGAGTGTATCCAGCAGGCATATGGGTCTGTACGAGGTCGGGTCGCCAGGTGGCTTCCCTGGCTTCGGCAGCAACACCAGCTTCTGGACCTTCCATTTCGGGGAAGTTGCCTTCATTTAGGCACTTCTGCATCACTATCCTGAACATGTCCGGATATGCTAAGATCGCAGCTTTCAGTACCACGTTTGGTATTCCATCCGGACCAGGGGCTTTCTTTGGTTTTAGGCGCTTCGATGCTTCTACTAGCTCGTCGTTAGTCACTTGCCGATCCATGTTTGTTCCTTCTTCCTCGCCGTGCGGTGACGGTGGCCATATAGTTGGGTCGTGCTTCGGGAAAAGACCCTCGACGATTATCTTCAGCTTGCTCGGACACATTTCGGCTGGCGTCGTCGGACCCTTCATTTTCGCCATCACGACTCGGTATGCGTCACCCCAGGGATTGGCGTCTACTTCTCGGCATAGCTCCTTGTGGCACTCTGACTTGCTAAGTCTGATCTCCCGTTTTAGAGCGGCCACAGCTTCCCGAAACGATGCCTTATGCTCTTCTCTATCTGGTTCCGACCTTGCTCTTTGGGCCTTCTGGCTCTGAGACAAGCAGCGCGTAACGTACTAAGCGTCTCGTTCCACCAGTAAGCTGGACGCCGTTTGTTGCGTGGTTCCAGTTTTCGCGGCATTGTGGCGTCACAAGCCGCCACAATCCTTCTTGTTAGGTCAGCCGCATCCACGTTCTCGATCCCGCCGTTCGGCCGAAGTGCCTCAACAAAGAGGTCTTTGTTGAAGGCTTTCGTCTTCCACTTTCGTTCGCCGGTCACCCTTCTCTGTACTGCCGCGAGGTTCCGTTGGCCGATACGGTAGCGAATCTCCTGGTGGTCACTATGCGTATACGTTTCGCATACTCTCCAATCCATGTTCGCCGTCAATGAGGGACTACAGAATGTGACGTCTATGACGGACTCCCTCCCGTCTCTCCGAAATGTACTAACAGAGCCTTCATTGCACAATCGTACGTCTAACTTCGCTAGAGCTTCCTGCAGGATACACCCTCTTGTGTTGGTTACTCTACTGCCCCATTCCACAGCCCAGGCGTTGAAGTCACCACCAATGACTACCGGCTTCCGATCGATCAACTGCTCGGTTAACTGCTCCAGCATTAGGCTGAACTGCTCTACTGTCCACCTTGGGGGAGCGTAACAGCTACATACGAAGATGCCGTTGATTTTGGCTATCACGAAACCCTCATAGGAACGTTCTACCACTTCTTGGATAGGGAATCTTCCCATTACTTGTATCGCTGCGGTTCCTGATCTATCCGCCACCCAGTTACCGTTATTAGGGGGGACTTGATAAGGCTCTGCGATCAAAGCGACATCGCACATAGTTTCTGTCGTAGACTGCCACAACAGTTGTTGTGCGGTATCACAGTGATTCAGGTTTATCTGGGTCATCTCCATCACCGTTGGCCTGCAGTCGCCTTCTTGTACGCTGGGCATTTAAAGCCACCCGTCTGATGGTCGTTTCCTTCCGCTGGGGTGCAAAGCAAGCACTTCGGCCTCTGCGTGCAGTCTCTCGCAAGATGGCCCGTCTCTCCGCATTTCCAGCACATCCCGGATCTGTCCGGGCCTTTGCAAGCCCCTGCTAAATGTCCAAAGCCTAAACATTTGAAGCATTTCTCTGCTTGTTTGTTTACTCGTGGGGCGGCTCTCAGTAGGCATCTCGACCATCCAACTGTAACCTTACCTACCTCCAGTGCCTTGTCTGCAGCGGTTACCGGTAAACGTATCATCGCTATCGCCCAGTTTGCACTGCTGCTTCATAGCACCTCTCAGCTCGTCTTCCGTCGTTATTTCGTCGAGGTCTTTGCACACGATTACCATCTCCGGTCTTAAGGCTTTAACTTCTGCCTTTCCACCCATTGATTTAGTTATAGTCTCCTGCAAGGCAGAGCTACTAGTCGTAGTTTTCTTCTTAAGCTCGAGGAGCATCTCATTTTTTTGGGTACGCCTGACTCTTAACACGTTTTCCCCCAAATCTTTCAGCTCCGGGTCCTCTCTGACCTTTTTGAGCAGTGCTGCGTACGTAGTCTCGTCATTTGCTTTGACGAGCACGGCTTCTCCCTTAGGCGCCTTCTGACGAGCCGAGGGTTCTGATTTCCTCTTCTGCTCCCCTTTTCGCTCCTCCCTCTTTTTTTGCTGTTTCCCGCGTTTCTCCTTCCGACCTACAACGGTGCTCCAGCTTTCACCCTGTAAGGTGGCGTCCTTTTCTTCGGCAGCAACAGCATCCTCGAGTGTCTGCTCCTTTGACCCGCCTGGTCTTTCTTCTCCTGGTGAGGATCTTGTCCTCTTTGGAGTTATGGGAACTGGCGTGTTCTCCACTCCAATCTGCCTCTCCTTACCCTGTTTCGGAGGGGCTAGGAGGATAGTGGCCTTAGCCGACGCGGATGCTCGCTCAGCTGAATCTGCCGTCTGCGTTGCCGTATCGTACTCTTTCACGGCAGACAGTAGCGCCTTCCGGATTTTGATGACCATCTCCTTAATGTCTTTGTGGACATTGTTTCTCATGTCCACGAACTTGTGGAGCTCCTCCACCAAGTGCCTCGCTACCACTACCTTTGGCGTTTGTGGGGTGTAGCTCCTTCCGCTCTGCTCCGGCTGTTTTTGTTGCTGCTGTTGCTGTTGCTTCGGCTTCCCCTCCTCCTGCTCTTGCTGGGTGACTTCAGCTACTATTGGTGGTGGTGACCTCACCAACCCACCTCTGGCAAACGGATTTGCCGTGCCTGCTCCATTTATATCGGTTGCTTGTTGTTTCTCCATTTTATTTTATTGGGTCCCAACTCCGGGCCGCTATCTCCACTCGCTGCACATAGTCGCCTCTCGCGATCCCATGATTATCTATGCTGCCGAAAGCAGCAGTGAGGTCATGCAAGGGTTGACACCATCTCTCATGGGGAGTAGTGTTCAGAGCCGGATCGGCGTAAATCGGGAATGCTTCAACCGAACCTAGTACCACCAACCAAATGATGGCGAGTTTCGAACGTACCCGGAGACCTGCCAGGGTTTTGTTGGAACGGAGGCAGCCATGCTGTTAGCCCACTCGCCATTTCAAGTCGGTTTCATCCTTCCTTACTCAGGGAGTAGAACAGCACGCCTGTCAGCCCTAAGTCGCCATCCTTTTCGTCATCCGTGTCCTGTCTGTTGCCGTTCGCCATGGCCAGTATACCATAATCAAGATGTTACTGGCGTCGATCCTGATGTGCCGGTTGGCACTCCGGTTGGGCTAGAGTGCTTTTATTGCCCAGATCTTAGATTATTGGAATCTTAGGATCTTAGCAGAAGCGGCACAGACTCGCATCGTCGGAGCTGCTTTCGGAGTTATGGCTTTTTTTAGAGGTTCAGAAGACCCCAATCTTAGCCCCACCATATCCTAGCAAAACTCCCCAACTCGCAGTAGGGCTGTGGGGGGGGGGGTTCGTTAGGCCCCTAGACTCCTGTCCTTCCTGTCCCTGCTGCCCCCTATGTATGTATGTATGTATGTATGTATGTATGTGTGTGTATGTGCGGATTTGTTAACAAAATGTACACATCGGTTTCTCGGAGATGGCTGAACCGATTTTTACAAACTAAGATTCAAATGAAAGGTATAATATTCCCATAGGTTGCTATTGAATTTCATTTTCAACCGATTTCTTGTTCTGGATTACGAGTTGAAGAGTATGGTTACAAAACAAAATTTGTTGATTAGTCCACATCGCTTTCTCGGAATATTCTGAACCGATTTTGACAAACTTAATTTTAAATGAAAGGTCCATCAGCTGCTGTTTAGTTTTGTATGGATCCAAGTTCTGGTTCCTGAATTACAGGTTGATACGTACGATCACGAAGCAAATCCCGATTCTAACGAATTTTGCGATGAATGTAAAAAGGTGAATTTTTTTAAAAATGTAAACACAACTGTTGAATTTGTAGATCTAGGTCCCCAAAAGTCATTCAAAGTCTCTTTGGCCACACTGGCCACCATCGACGGATCCTGAAGTAACCAAATTCAGAATAACGGTTATATTGGTTTCTCGAAAATGGCTAGACCGATTTGATCAACTTAGTCTCAAATGAAAGGTGTTGCGTCCCCGGAAACTGATATTAAATTCCATCTCCATCCGACTTCCGGCTCCGGAGTTGCGGGTTGTGGAGTGCGATCACATAGAAAACTGCGATTCAAACCGATAACGCGATGAATGCAAAAACGTGCTCTTATATATACTTACTAAGTGTAATAAAAATGAAATATATTTCCATAATGTTATATTGTACGAACAAACTATTAAATCATAGTTTGAAGAAATGAGAAAGGCACAATTGCACCTCTAGGTGGATTAAAACAGGTTTTTGTAGTTGTATTCGCATTTCTTTTTCTATCGCTAAACCATTTTCCTCCTCCAACCTACCAAAAAAAGGAAAAATCGCCGTGTTCCTGAAAAAGAATTGCTCAAATGAGCAAAACAACGACACGACACATAAATAAAAAATACTTCCCTAAGTTTTCGGCTGGATTTTCCGTGGTTTTCCTACGAAAATTTACGGAAAACCATTCCGCAACAGTCCGGGCACTACAAAAATAAACAAAGCCGCCATCACTGTATTTCATTTTGACATTGTTTTTTCATTTTTGTTCCGTTTTGTTGGCAATGCAGTAGGAGTGAATGAGTTACGTGAGTGAGTGACGATTTGTTCCCAGTATGCGTGTGAGTGATTGAGAAGTAAATTTGTATTGTTAGTTTCGTCGAAAATGTAATATTTTCGATTTGACGTTTTACGTTTATGATAAACAGTTTTTCGGATTATTATTTCTGGAGGTTTTTTCATAGCGCAAGACGAATTTATTGTGGAAAATGAATGCAATCAGAGTTTCGGAGTATACTCTGGAGGGATTGCCATTCAGGATTCACAGGTTTATTATTATTGTGGAGAGTGAATGCGATCAGAATTTCGGGATTAATTCTGGAGTGATCGTTATTCACGATTCGCAGGTTTATTTTTATCGTTTATAATGTGGAAAACGTACATGATGATTAATTCGGAATTTATTCTGGAGTAGATCATGATTCTGGATCCACAAGTCGCGGTTCATTTCACAGATTATTGTTTTCAGTGGTTCGGCTAATTCATTGCTGAAGTGAAAACAATGTTCTAGTATTGTTATTTTCTGAAATTTTCATAAATTTCAGCAAAGTAATGTTTTTATAATTGTTGAATGAATGGTTTTTGTTGCGTGTTGATGTTGAATGAGTTTGCTTGTCATATTTATTTTGGAATTTCATTTCAATAGCCAAATTTTTCAATTCAGTAAAGTTAAACCCTACGAAAATTTGATTGAATTTTGCAATTCAAACAAATTTTCGTACAATTGGTAGGGGATGATGTAGCATTTTCACCTTTTTCGTAATTTTTGTCATTATTCGTTCACTACGCTCACCATGCCAAAACGCATCACATCAAGAAATATTCAGACGCTTGTGTACAAATATTCCCTTGCATGCAATTTTAGCCTATTTCGGATGAACTTTCAAAAAATATTCCGTCTCACCAAAACCCAAATGCGCATTAGAATGAAATGGATAGATACGAATGTGTTAAGAGGAAAGAGTATTCTTAAAATTCAAGCGAGAGAAATGGTTGTCGAAAGAGTAGTGTTTGTAAAAAATACGTACTTCCGACTACGAATACTCGAATCACTTGACGCCTATCTGAGGATCTACAGAACTGTAACTCGTCCATTTCGATCCTGATCGTGGAAGATGCAGCAGTGTGAAGTTCTTTTTTTAGTATCGCGGTGTGTTTCAAAAGGTAGTTTGTTAAAAATGTGAGAAGTTTTTTTAGGATTAAATTTATTAAAAAAGTTCCTTTCCGATAGGCAAAGCTAGTGCGGTTAGTGAATTGTGCGGTCAGAAATACAAATTTGAATTCGCTACATTTCGTACGAACTTGTGTGTGAAAAGAAGGTAAGAATTAATAATTGAGTTGTGTGATAAAAAGCTTCAAAGCGTCGAATAGCCGCTCGACGGCTTTTTTTTCTTTTATTGCAAAAGTTTGGAGATTTTCCGCCATCCGCGTTCTAGCGACGCATACGCTCGGCACACCGCCCGTCTCGTTTGCCACCCTGCTGACCCCACGTTCCGGCTTCGAAAGTTCCCGACGCTTTTGGCAAAAGGTCGGAAGGATGCAGCAAAATCATCAACGCGCTTCGTTAGAGCGACGGCCATCTTCATCATCGAAAAGTTGGCCGTATTCAACACCCGGTAGGCAAAGGCCTAATTAGCGTCATCATTGCGACGCCATTGTAGATGCCGTTCGTCGCCATCGCTGAATTGGTTTGCGATAGGAAGTCGGTGCCGAAGCCGCAATACCAGTCGGCACCCAGCTGAGATGCAGCTCTGCTAGATCGACGCTGTTCCAGAAATAACACATGTGAGTAAAAATAGATCATTGATCCGTGCACGTAGATCCATACACACACAACCCTCAAACCTTCGAAAGCTTTCTTTGTCGCTCGAAAGCTAAAGCCGAGCGCGCATTTGTACTGCTCAGCGCAGCTTTATCCGCTAGCAGAAATTTTGACCGCACATAGGTAGACAGGAAAGGGGAAAGCTAGAAAGGGAAGGAACACGAAAAATGTAAAGCTTAATTAATTAATAAAACCTAGGTTAAGAATAAAATGCCGTATTTCAATCCGTCCAATAAAATGTTTTCCTGTTAGTGTTACCTGAAATGTTTGTATTTTTTATGTTGATTAGCTTTCCCGTGTAGTGAATTTGGTTCGAGAAGATTTCTCACGTTTCGCGTCGTTTCCGTAGATTTGAATTTTGTTTGTGTTTGTTTTACTCCGATGGGCTATCGGGAATTAGTCCCCACTACTACTTACAAAGCGAGAGGGAAAGAGTGTTCGACTGAGTTCTGCCTGTGATGATAACTGATCGTTTTTTTAGTGCATGAGCTTTCGAGTTGGTATAACGATAATTTCTCTTGCGTCTTTGCTAAACATAGTAGAGGCTCCATCTATACGCGAAACGGAGTGCATCTTTTCACATTTTGTTTACCTACCGTTCCTTTGCGCCGTTTCGGGATCAATTTCTATAACCTGCCCTGAGGTTAGGTTTCATGCTGGGCAATTCTAACCTGACGAGTGGTCCTCTTCGGGGGTGGCGCTAAAGCTACTCGTTTAAAACATCCTGAGGAGCGTTTTGGTAGACGGAAACCGTAAACGGCCATTTGGCCCGCTACAACTCTACCGGGTAGCTCGTGAGTAGGCCAGATCCACCGTCGGGGATTAGACCGAGTAGACAGCGTCGAATAGCCAGAAGTGGGTCGTTGGGGCGCCACTGAACCGGAAGCTACGCTCTACTCGGAATCGCTGGATGGACCTCAGCATCTGCTGGCTGGCCGTTGAGTAGGCTAGGTCCACCGCCTGGGACTAAACCGAGTAGACGAGGCGGGGAGCTTAATGGCTCGCAGAAACGTACATCGGTATCGGGAGCGGTCTGCCGCCCGGAGAATTCACGATAGGGCTGATTCGGCGCCGTGAACTACCTGACAGAATCGTGACGAAAAGGGGAGCTAATTGGCTCACGAAACAAACACCGGTAACAAAAGAAATTCCGTTGTCGGAGAACTCTCAATCGGATTAGGATAAGCGGTAAAGATGGAAGATTTTAGTAGAGCTAAATGGCTCAAGAAAGCGGGTATCGGTGTCGGGGGAAATTCCTCCGTCGGGGAACTATAGGTCGGAGTAGGATGAGTTCACCGTTGAGCACTATCCAAGCGGTTTATGATAAGGCCGGGAGCTGAATGACTCACGGAAACATGAGCTGTATGGCTCGGGGAATCAGCACCTAAACGGCTCACCACAGGGACGAGAAATAAACGGCGACGTAATGGATGGAGACAAGAAGCAGGAGAGGAACCGATAGTTAAATCAAAGCTCATTGGTCGTGCCACTCCATGAACCAAGCGAGGCTCCGAGATAGAGCAGCAGAAAGAGGTGCGACGAAAGCTCAACGAACTCTCCCACGAAGTAATACGATGACGTAGTTCCGTGGGGAAAACTTTCTTCTAAAACATAACATATATATATATATATATATATATATATATATATATATATATATATATATATATATATATATATATATATATATATATATATATATATATATATATATATATATATATATATATATATATATATATATATATATATATATATATATATATATATATATATATATATATATATATATATATATATATATATATATATATATATATATATATATATATATATATATTCTATAGTTATAGATTATTTATTTGGATAAGAACTTATTCTACCTCTATCATCTTTTCATTTTAACAACATTAAATTAGTAAATTTGCTAGGAATTAGAAGGAAGTTTTAAAGTTTTACAAAATTAGTTATGAAAGGATTTGGAATATACAGATATGAAAGCTGTCGGCTCTCATGGTAAAAAGGGACGACTCTGCTGTTGTCGTGAAACATGGTAGATTTAAGCAATTCGTAGTAACTCTGCCTAAGCACGGCTCCTACCAGCAGATGATAAAAAATGGTCCAGAAGCTTCTAAGCCTGTTCCTACCCAAGAAACAATTGAAGTTTTATAGCACTCTACAAGTGCAATCTTAGTATAATAGTGAATACCAAAAAATGTATGTTTAAATATCTTATTTCATGGAAACCATGAGATATATAATTCCGCCTTCAGGACAAAAGGTTTTGGGGAACGATCAACAAGAGATTGCCTGATTACAACGTAGCAGCAAGTTCATAAGGTGATTAGTTCACATACGAGGAAACTGGTTCGATGTGGAGTGCCAACAAGCAACAGATCAACAAAATCAGACTATGAGCTTGTTGCTCGCACTTGTTATATGTTAGAACAGTGTAGTGAGGTGAATGCCGCCGAAAGGGACGATCACGACAGGGGCGTATAAGGCTTGATAATTATGGACTAGCATGTTAGAGACAGTTTAAAATGATATTCAGTTTTGGGCATGTAGAGTGTAGGAGACTCATTAAAGTGATCAGTAGACAACCTATAAGGCGTCGTCGAATTTTGGGGAAAGCGTTGCTGTCACTGGAGGTATGCAATCGAGGAAAATATGTGTGTGGAGCGTGACTGGAAAGTGGCTTCCTGGAAATGTCTAATGCATTCAACCATGGTTCGCATCAAATACCCAGTCGCTATAAATAGAACAGGCTTACGAAAAAAATTGTTTTTTCCTAACTATGTATTCTCAATGCATTTTGGATCATTCAAAAAACCTCGAAAAGGGTTATTAATGGACCACTTCAATGGAAAAAAATCTGTTGACAATGAAAATATCCTAGGAACAATGTTGGTAACTTTGATTGATTTGACAAAACATGCAAAGCAAATATATAGCGTTTCATTTGAAAATGTCGTCTTTCACAATTGTTTATAACATATTACAACATGCGAACATTACTCATCAACAAACATGGAGTGCAAAAATAGGATTACATCCTCTATTTTGAGTAGTGCGTTACTGATACTGGTTGAAGCATCATCTGGCTTATTTATTATGATTAGGGTTACCATATCAGGCGAGTAAAAGGCAGGACGATCGAAAGAGTGACCACCCTCCCTCGGTTATTTTAGCTATGCCAGAATGCCATTCGATTTTTTGCTACACCCCAGACAGCGAAGGTTTCAAGCTATTGTTGGAGATATTTGCAATCCTCAATTGAACGGATGAAACGAAGTCTTCGGCACTAAATATAGGTACTTTAAGTAATGCAGAAACATCAGCGGTCCCAAGTATCTTCCCGGGATATTCCTAGCATAGAAGTATATATGGGTTCCTCACTCAATCACAACTATCTGTTGATCTGTAGTGAATATGTGAATAAGTGAATACAAGTAGGCTATGCACTGTAAAAAATGCCAGCTCTATCATGTCGTTTATGAAAACTATGATGAAAGTAATGAAGCAACTGCGTTCGATAGTTTTTGATCACCGCCGGCTTCACCCCGAAGCGAAGAAGTCCACCAACGAGTCGGCTGGATAAGTCGAACGCTCATATCCTGACGCTCCTGTAGAATGGTCAGATTACAAGCCTGTTCGTGCCTACCAGCGGTTTTGTGTGGCCAAAAGGTGCAGCAAGCGCAGAAGTGGAAAACGAAAGGTAAAATTGTGATATCCTTCCGCGCCTTGAGTCGGGAGGTTGGTACGACCGCTCAGACGGTTACTGAGACAATTTTATGGACTTCCGGCAAATGGAGCAATTCTCTGGCAAGGGATGTTTGAAAATTGCTAAGAAGCCGAGTCGAAAACGCGCCAGGGGAATCGCAAGACGATTAAGATTCGAGTATATTACGCTTTTTTCAACGTACTCTGCTAGAGAGTGAGTTAGCGTTGCAGTTATTGTTGCGTTCGACCGAAACTGTTAACAGGACCAGAGTAGATAAAAATCAAAGAAAACATATTTTAGGCTTATTGAAAAAACTAGAACAAATTCCCGACATCCCAGGACACCAGGACATTCAGTTGAAAACTAGTACATGTCCTGGGAAACCAAGACGTATAGTAACCCTAATCATGATAGTTATTGTGATCTAGTTCATTCATTATGATGGTCCATTGATTTGATATTTATTTCCTCGGATTTGTACAAGGCAAGGTAATAGATAACGGTATACAGAAGTAAGACAAAACTAGACTGGTTCGGCTTATATGAGCCAATCTTTTCAGTCTAACAGCAGGGTAGAAAAGCAAACTTATCTCATCATTACATATCTACCGACGCCTTCAAAATATTCTTCACAAACCATCGCCTGGAAATGGACACGCAATCATTGCCGCTTCGGTTTCAACCAGTTTTCAGATTGTAAGTAGAAAATATATGTTCTTATTGAAATATGTACTATAATTTAGGCAGCCCGAATTGCGAATGTTCTTTTCAGGACAAATTATACCAGCATCTGCTATACGTTTTAATTATAAGCTATCTTTAGTAGCCTTATCTACTATTGCTATTCGTTTTAATTATAAGCTATCTTTAGTAGCGTTATCCACTAGTGCGCATCGAGTTATTATATAATCGTAAATATCGATTAATCTATTTTTTAATTTTTTGTCGCATCGTTTCCGAAAAATTGATATAATCCCTTTTTCACGGTGTGTTTAGTAGAACAATTTTATTCGAATAAAATTGGCATCGCTAAAACTTCAGCATGTGATAGAATGGGCTTTTCCCTTTCATTTGAAAGTAAAATTAAAATATTCTGTCGGGGGCTCCAGAACAACTTTTTATTTTAAAGTTTCAAATATTACCAAAAGTGAGAATCTGATGGACAATTTCATTGTGTACAACTTTGTAGAAAACTACATTACGATCTAAAATCGCCAGAGAAAGCTATTAAATTTTTATCAAAGTTTCTAGATTCGCACGGGGCCTATTGGTTAAAAAGCTTTATTCCAAATCCGTTTTAATTTGTAAAAATGGATTGCCTTATTTTAACAGTGTGCTCAGAGGAACCTGAATACTAGCAAAGTCCCACCTTTAAGCGCAAAAAATATAATTCCAGATTCCACCGTTTTTTGCGCATCAATATTTTAGGAGCATGGAGATATAGAGAAGAGTAGATAAAATTTGAACAAAATTAAGACTCTTTTGAAAGATGCTGGGTAATGCAGCAGAATGAAACAGTTTTTTTCTGTCACAGATATATTTGTTTCTTCTTTTTTTCTTCACTCATTCTGGAGTATGCTTGATGTAATCTTGAATCAACCTTTTTGCTCGTTAGCATCTTGTGGGATATATTTGGCCTAAATTTTAACTTTATATTTGATCAAACTCGATTAGGTGTTCAGTCATTTGATTTTATTTCAATTGAGAATCCTGATTGACAATTTCATGAAGGATAGAAAAATAATTCGATGAGATTTATGTTCAAGTTTGTTAACTTTTGGGAGGTGCTGTGCATTGAACAGAAAACGCAATAGTAAATGAGAAATAAAGGTTTTGTCTATTGTACGAAGATAGCGATCTCAATATAAAAGTAGATATAGAAAGTATCACCTTTACCCGAAAGACGTATTGCTGTTAATTTCTCCATATTCAGAACTGAACTGGCAAATCTGTCTTCTTGATATGTTGTCTTTGCTCTTATCCCATATTAGGAGGGAGATCTTCAATAAACAGACTTGTATTACTTTGAGAATTTACTGAATGTATGGTCCAGCCTGATATTTTCTTGTGCGTTTTCTGTTGTGATCCGTGTACAACGAGTGACGACTCCGGAATTTCTTCTTAAAGGAAATCATGAAACTTGGTTCTGTTCTTTTTTCTAAGATTATGTGAAGTGTGTTAGATTTGGAAATAAAATTTGAGGACAAGCAAAAATCTGCATCTATCAATTCTGATGAAATGAATCTACCCCAAAAGATAGCAAACATGGATCCAAAACTGGAAGAGCTTTTTTCTTTTTCAATCATCTGTATTTTAATATTGATAACGACAAACAGGATTCTCAACCCAAAATTGCAATAAAATACGTCTTTTATTACAATGACTCGAACTGTCTACTTCAGCTCATTCAAGTATAAAGCTTTGAATTTAAGCCAATTGTATTTTACCAGGCAGGATAGGATCAGGAAGAAGGGTCATTCTAGTTTACATGAGCTATCCTCTAGAGCAAGAAAAGAAATGAAAAAGGCATGATAACATCCGTTACTGCATTAATCAACATCTTGAAAAGGTATAAGATTATCGAATAAATTTGGTCAACACCTTTCCACACCTCCTTGTTCATAAAGTGTCATTTTCGCCCAAGACCCGGAGAAATCTGAAAATATATTTTTTCTGCTGAGAATGGGACTTTGTGTACATTGAAATTTATCTGAATTTACTGTTCATTTAAACCCAACATTTTTTTGTAAGTCCTTATTAATCGACTTCTTAATCCATAGGCCCCGCGCACTCCTAAAAACTGATAAAATTTTAAATCCTTTCTCCAGTGATTTTATATCGATTTATAGCATTCTACGAAGTTGTAGACAGTAGGATTATTCATCAGATTCTCACTTTTAGTATTTTTTGAATATATATAGTACTAATTAGTAGCAAAAATGCGAATTAATTTCATTAAAAAACTTAAGTTTTCAATCAAAAAACTTTAAAATAAAAAGTTGTTCTAGGCCCCCCGATAGAATATTTTAATTTTACTTTCAAATGAAAGGAAAAGTCCATTCTTTCATATCCCGAAGTTTTATAGATGCCGAATTTTTTTGATAAAGTTGTTCGACAAAGACACCGTGTTTTATTGGGCTCGCTAGCTAAAATGTTTGACAGCAATGAAAATGATAGCAATAGTGTCAACAAATAAGCGAAACTATGGGTAGATGGCCATGGGATGTAATTTTATGCAACAAGCTTTCGCACTGTAACAAACGAACAACGGATGGTCAATTATGTCGACATATTTCGTTCATTTGTTGAACATAAAACGAAAGAAAATGAGTATCAAAATTGTTTTTTCTTTTTCGTATCAAAACATGCTATTGATGCGTTGGTTCATGCATGTGCATAGAAATCTTTCAATGTTTGTGTTTAAAAGATTCAATATTGAATTCTGACCACGATTGAACAAAATGCACACAGTGCACACTAACTGTTTCTATTTTCCTGGTGTTGCCGATTTGAATGTAAACAAAAGTTTACTTTCACAAAATTTTCAGACAGGAAATTTCGATTTTTAGATCGTTTGGCTGAATTCTGGTGCAATGAAAAGCTTTCTTTGGGTGTTGCAAAGGGATAAAGGCGAGTTGAGTACTATCTTTTTGGTAGTGGCTTAGATAAACTATCCAAAAAGCTGCAGCATCAGAAAACGCTGTGTTGTTTCAATCTGTACTAGGCCTCTGGTTTTCTGAACAGGATATCTCTGCTAAAAATGAATACAATAATTTCACATTCATTCTAAAATATTCTCTATGCTTTGTTTTAGGTATTGAAGCGAATTGAATGCAGGCCGCGTAGTATGTATGACGGAAAAAATAAATATGTAGCAAGTAAATGTTCACAGTTTATTGTGAAGTGGTCCGTTAAATGTTTTCCTACAGGAAGAAAAATTTCTGTTTTCTACTTGATTCTCGGAGTTGCTCAGAAGTTTTTGTTTGTCATCATTTTTCTTATAAATCTATTAGAGATTCACCCAATAGAGATTTTTTTAAATTGAAAAAGTAATTTTAGGTGAATATCTAGGTCAGATTTCACATACTGAAAAAATTGATATCATAAAATGAAGCTAACAAAGTTTTAAAGTAAAATAAAAATTATTTTTTGAACTTAAAAACCTATAGTGAAAAAAATCAGTGGGCCATATTCCATTACCAAATCCTGACGAGATAGAAACAGAAACAATATATTCCGTAACTATTTTGATCTGATTACTTAAATTCAATTTTTGTTTTTTTTTACATTTTTGTTTTTTTTATGTTTAATGAATTTGTTATGGATTTTTCCACCTTTCGAGTTCAGTTCATAGTACTTTTTTATTGATTTTATTTATGTTTTGCTTTTTGTTCAGTTGTAAAACTTTTCATTGAAACATTCTTGAGTTTTGGATGTTCAGGAACAATTTAATTGGTATTAAAACAAGGTGGCTTTATAGCAGGCGGCCTACTAAAATTGAAATAGGTATGTTGAGATCCACTCTGATTTTTAATAAAATTTTCCTAACATAGTTCTAAAAATTTAGAAAAAAAATTAAAAATTAGAAACCTTTGAAACTTTACGAATATAGAATCGTTATGAGTCTTCTTTTCCGGTATAGTGCTCTTTAAGAACGGGTCTGTAAATTTTTGACTGCAATTTGCTTGCAATGAAATGCAAAATTTTTGAAAAAAGCTAACGTTTATAAATTGTCACGCGATGGAAAAATAGATAATTAATTCTGCACAAAAGAAATGAAAACCCAAGTATGATGATCACAACAACCTTTATAAGTGCAGTACAAACAGATTTCCTGTAATGTTTGTCTGCTGCCCTGAAGGTACTATTGTGTTGTCGAAGCGGTGTCATCGTTTTCGTATAGGGCTATCAAGCAATCGAGCTGGACGGTAAGTTAAACATTATGGCCAAAATCGCGGGTCTGAAAGATGTATGGTCAGGATCTGAACAAATTCAATAAATGCATCTGAAAGAGTAATGAAAATTTGATTTTAAATAGCTTCCGGGACAGAAGTTTTATGTTTCCAAAGATCGCAAATTTCCAAGAAGTATAATAAAATTGTTGTTGCAGACAAGTTTGCCGGAAAAAGTTTATGATCTGGCAGTAAATTTGCAGTTATGGAAGTAAGACTGCGATTTTCATCATAACCTACAATATGAACCGAGTTATACATCTACGATATTCTTAAAAACATCTAGTGATTAATAAGGTCCCTCCCAAGTTTTTGCCAGATTTGGCGAGTAGCTACTATAGTAATAATGCGCAATAGCAGTACCGGGATAATGACGTCAACGTCCTGGAGAATAGGATCAACTCCCCAAACTGCCCGGAATTCCACCCAATCCAAATCTATACACTCTATAAATATACAAAATTGAAACATGGCTAAGGATGCTAATTCAATGACCAGATACTGGAAAAAAGCAGCCAGAGGTTGACCAGCAGCTTGTGCAGAAATTAAATGGTGGTAACAAGCCCAAAGCTACAATTTTCATTCGAGACGAATAAAACGTGTTTAATCCACCTAACAGTGTGATGAGATATTTCTTATAACTCTTATCACTCTTCGGATATTATATCGTTTGAGAACATTTAGAACTTGATACTTCGCGATGTTTTTGATAACACATACTACATGGGATAGTGGCAGGACTCAGAGAATCGCTCAAATCAGCATAGGACAACATCAGTGCTAGAAATTTCAAACTAAATCAATGAGAAAACGAAAAAATGGCCCATAAAATAGACATACCAACGAATTACGAATTATTGTTAATAAAATATCTATATTGTGGTGGGACAACTGAATTTTCCTAAAGGGGTTATATATTGTACTGAGCCAAAAAATCGATTTTTTTAATCGATTTGAAGTTTATACTTTACTCAAATTTCCAACGCGACTGAGAACTAAGAAATCAACGCTTTTTCTTGAAAAGGGCGATACTAGCAGTGGTACCATTCAAACAAAATCAACTGTGAATATTTCCAGACTTGGTTTTATTTCCTACTTAAGAACAATTGTGTTTTTTTACATCCTAGATTGCATGATTCAGTGATCGAAACCCAAAACTTCATAAAGTATTTGAAATTATTAAATTAAAATTTGTTTTTACTATTGAAATTGACAAAATGATAGTATAGCCCCTTTGGCGATTGTTTACTTTTTCGGTCCCACCTATCAGCATTGAAGTATCGCCCTAACGTTTTTTTACAATAACTACCGTTCTACACTACCGATTTCGTCCGTGTTTTTTCAATAGAGGTCATTGTTACTATTTACAGCTGGTATCAGCTTGATAATCCAAAAAAAAATACGAAAATAGCACTTTCGCCTCTAAATTTCCAGCAAAAAAGTATCGCCCTGTTTGTTGGCATGGAGCGTGGAGGGCGAAACTTTAAATAAACAAACAAAAATACAGTTTCACCCGTTGTATTTTTTGCTGTAGTTTAAGAAAGCAATAACGTAGAATCAAAATTTTTAGGTAAATTTGTTGCGTTTCAAAGCCCTCATTCGCATGTATGAAAAAAAAACCCTATGTTTACATTTGTAAGTATCCCCTTTTTCACAAAAAAGCGTTGAAATGAAATCGCAGCTCCTGATATCACGCTATCTCTGAAGTGCATGCGTGCATAGTTCCAAATTTTACTTCGACATCGACTTTTTCTAAAGGTGACTTCCCAGTAGTATCCTTGATTTGAATTATTATCGCTAATCCTAATGCCAAAGAACAAATAAAAACCTCTCGAAAACGAACCGTTTGGGAAAATCATCATCATTACTGGAATTTTCATTTTCACGAAACTTTTCGATAACCTTCCGTCACTTTCGTTAATGCACTGGGTGCACAGTGCTCTGAAAATCTAGCGAAATCGTCTTAGGGCACCAGCGGGTCTGTACAGAATACTAAAAATTAATTTCTACTCCATAATTTTCAGTTCAGCAATTCGAGAGATCGTGCTCACCGCAAGCCATGAAAAATAGACTACGTTGTGAAGCGATGGTCACTATTTATTAAAACATCACGGTTAAATACTAAATAAAACTATTAAAAATTTCAAATAGTTTATAATTTTCAAAAACTTATTAGGAAAAATTGTTTAATAAGCTTTTGTAATATTGTGTAGGAAAAACGCTTTTAATCCACCTAACAGTATGATGAGACATTTCCTATAACTCTTATCACTCTCTTCGGATATTATATCGTTTGAGAACATTTAGAGCTTGATGCTTCGCGATGTTTTTGATAACACATACTACATGGGATAGTGGCAGGACTCAGAGAATCGCTCAAATCAGCATAGGACAACATCAGTGCTAGAAATCTCAAACCAAAGCAATGGAAAAGCGAAAAAATGCCCCATAAAATAGACATACAAACGAATTATTGCTAATGCTCTGTTAATAAAATATCTAAATTCCTCAATCAATGCATTGTGGTGGGAAAACTGAATTTTCCTAAAGGGGTTATATATTGTACTGAGCCAAAAAAATCGATTTTTTTTATCGTTTTGAAGTTTATACTTTACTCAAATTTCCAACGCGAGAACTAAGAAATCTACGCTTCTTGAAAAGGGCGATACTAGCAGTGATACCATTCAAAGAAAATCAACAGTGAATATTTCCAGACTTGGTTTTATTTCCTATTTAGGAGCTAGTGTGTTTTTTTTACATTCTTGATTGCATGATTCAGTGATCGAAACCCTAAACTTTATAAAGTATTTGAAATTATTAAATTAAAATTTGTTTTTGCTATTGAAATTGACAAAATGATAGTATCGCCCCTTTGGCGATTGTTTACCTTTTCGGTCCCACCTATCAGCATTGAAGTATCGCCCTTACGTTTTTTTACAATAACTACCGTTCTACACCACCGATTTCGTCCGTGTTTTACATTTCTTTTACATTTCTTACAAAAGAAATGTATAGGATTCGCTCAAACTTTGAAAACTTTTTCCGAGGCCCGGAGGGCCGAGTCTCATATACCAATCGACTCAGCTCGACAAATTGAGACAATGTCTGTATGTATGTGTGTGTATGTGTGTATGTATGTATGTACAAAATGTCATGTAATTATCTCAGCAATGGCTGAACCGATCTTAATGAAATTAGTTTCAAATGAAAGGCCTGATTTTCGATATGTTGTTTACTTTCTGAGATATGGGCGATTTTGTCAAAACACAGCAAGTTTTTCGCAAATAACTTTCGAACAATGCAATATTGTCCCACAAACTGCACATAAATAGAAAGCTTGTAAAAATACCTTTCTATCAAGCTATAGATTCTCTAAATCCGTGCACGAACGGCGGAGATATTATACATTTTGTATTTTTAGTCCTCGCTTACCAATTTCCACTAATTAAAAATGAGATTGTTTCATACAGAGTATTGCTTTACTAGTGTTTTAGGGGCAAAACTAAACCGATTTTGAATATCGAGATATGAAAACACATCTACGTGATTCAAGGAATTCGATGTTGAGAACATTTTGTGAATTACCTTTATAATAAATGAACTATTTCTCAAAAATCAATATATAAGTTCACTTCAAAGACAAAATAATGTGTTGATAAAGAAACAGTGAGTTCTAGTATTTATTCCTTGGATTAGGCATTGCGATCAATCATGAGGTAATTGTTGGATGGTATATCAATACACAGGTCAACAAGTAATTCACCTAGTAGTGAGATAAAAGATTTCTAATATCATTATACTTGTGGCGTCACCGAAAGCAACTGTATGTTTGAAGCCCAAAAATCTAGCGAAAATTTAGCTCTTTTGCAAGATTTAGGTTATACTGGTTATGGCGCAAAAATTACTACTTAAATTATTTATGATAAGAATGTAAGAATCAATATATCATAACAATATAGATCGGTGGTCCTCTACGGCCACGAGACCTGGACTATGCTCGTGGAGGACCAACGCGCCTTTGGAGTTTTCGAACGAAAGGTGTTGCGTACCATCTATGGTAGCGTGCAGATGGAAGACGGAACGTTGCGCAGGCGAATGAACCATGAGTTGTATCAGCTGCACATTCGTTGTATTGGTACGAACTTTCATGAAAAATAACGGATCAAAGACCAAAAATATCCACAAATTAGATCCAGGAAAAGAAGTCTCCCAAAGTACCCACTCTCGATGGGGGATGTGTCTTCTAACTTATCGTCGTCCATATTTGGATATACTGAGTAGTTTGAACCATTTCTTTTTCACAGTATTGGTCTGTATAGGACTATTTATCCATATTTCCTGCACGAGAATTCCGAACGAAACAATATGAAAGCTATAAGGATGAATGGAAAGAGACGGCATTGCAATCAACTGAATGCACGGCTTTTATGCTATGGCTTTTATGCTATGGCTTTTATGCTATCGACATAGCCTAGACATTTCACACTATTTACTTCAATGCAAATAAAAACTTTGAAATGTCTACCTGTCTCATTCACGAATCGCATTCTCCCTGTCGTTCTCTGTTTAAGGGGCTTGAAAGCACATGTGACCTTGTCTCATTTTACTATATTCAATTGCGCGTATTTTAACGCGCAATTGAATATAGTAAAATGAGACAAGGTCACATGGACCAGTAAATTCTATTCTGTACATAAATCTTTTTGTCGGGAATATGTGGCCAAAAAGTAAACTTCGAATTCGTCATGAAATCAAAAAGAATAAAACTAAAAAAAGATGGAAGCCCTAGAAAGTCCATTGCATATTTATTAGCCTTTTCTCAGAAGATGGGATTCTCAAAAACATTTCAAAACTTTCTGATGCAATGGTTCTCAAATTCGTACAATCCGGTTTATTCATTTTCTTAATTCAAAAATGTTTTTGGCTTCAAATATATGACCATTTTAATTAATTATTTCATTCCGCATCTTTTTATTCGTTTTGTTCATCTGCGTTCATTTTACTTATTTCATTCGTTTCATTCTTTGGATTCACTCTGATCAGTTTATTCTTTTTTTGCATTTTACTCATATCATTCATTGTTTTCATTGTATGCATTTTATTAATTTTTTCCAGTTTATTCATTTTTTTCAGTTTAATCATTTTAATAATCTGAATACTTTTTCAGTTTTAATCATTTCATCCAAATAATTTATTTGATTCAATTTATTTCTTTATATTAATTTATAACCTTTCACCATTCAATGCATTTAATTCTGCTCATTTTCTTCTTTTTATTCATTTTATCGCTTCAGCTTATTTTGTTTATTTGATTCGTTTGTTTTATTTATGCATTTCATTTATTTTTAACTTTATTCATTTTGTTAACTTTATTTACCTTTATTCATTTGATTCATTTCATAATTTGATTCATTGTATTCACTGGACGAATTAAATAAATTTGATTCATTTAATTCATTTGATTAATTTGATGCATGTGATTCATTTGATTCATTTGACTCATTTGATTCATTTGATTCATTTGATCCATATGATTAATATGATTCATATGATTCATATGATTCATTTGATTCATTTGATTCATTTGATTCATTTGATTCATTTGATTCATTTGATTGATTTAATTCATTTAATTCATTTGATTCATTCGATTCATTTGATTCATTTGATTCATTTTATTCATTTGATTCATTTGATTCATATTTTTAATTTTATGCGTTTCATGTTCAGTCATTCGTTTTATTTCATTCGATTTGTTAGTATAAGTCAATTTATTCTATTAATCTTATAACTATTTCTAAATATAATCTTAATTTTTATGTAATAAGCTAATCTAATTTGATTCGTGTATATTATAGTTTTGATTTCCATTAATTTTTCTATTCATTTTATGAATTTAAAAACCTATTGCTTCATTTCTTGCTTCACTTTTTTATTTCGGTCGTTTTGTTGATTTCTATAATTTATTCAGTTCATTCGAGATTTTATTCGTGCAACACTAGAAACTGTTTTCATCCCACCTCTAGTTGGATGCCTACTTCTCGTGAGTTCTGCAAACTAATCCAATAGTGAAATGTGTAAGAAATGTCTCATCTCACTGCTAGGTGGATTAAATCGGTTTTTTTCCATAGCGATCATTGTTACTATTTACAGCTGGTATCAGCTTAATATTCCTAAAAAATACGAAAAAAAAAACAGTTTCGCCTCAAAACTGCTAGCAAAAAAAGCATCGCCCTGTTTGTTTGCATGGAGCGTGGAGGGCGAAACTTTAAATAAACAAACAAAATACAGTTTCGCCCGTTGTATTTTTTGCTGTAGTTTAAGAAAGCAATATCGTAGAATTCAAATTTTTAGGTTAATTTGTTGCGTTTCAAAGCCCTCATTCGCATCTATGAAAAAAGCCTTATGTTTACATTTGTAAGTATCGCCTTTTTCACAAAAAAGCGTTGAAATGAAATCGCAGCTTCTGATATCACGCTATCTCTGAAGTGCATGCGTGCATAGTTCCAAATTTTACTTCGACATCGACTTTTTCTAAAGGTGACTTCCCAGTAGTATCCTTGATTTGAATTATTATCGCTAATCCTAATGCCAAAAAACAACACTGGGTGCACAGTGCTCTGAAAATCTAGCGAAATCGTCCTAAGGCACCAGCGGGTCTAATTCAGAGCTATCTGCGCGGCTAGTTAAATCTGTAAAGAATACTAAAAATTAATTTCTATTCCATAATTTTCATGGTCATTATTTATTAAAAAAATCGCGGTTAAATAAAAAATAAAACTTAAAAAATTTCAAATAGTTTATAATTTTCACAAACTTATTAGGAAAAATTGCTTTCGTAATATTGTGTAGGAAAAAAGCTGAAAATTTCAGTATTTTCTCTATCTGCAACATATAAACCCTTAAGTATACCAATTAATTGGTATACGAATTGGAATAGGTTCGCCAAATTTTGGAAGAAGTCTACAAAATAACCCCTTGAAAACTACCTAAAAATTGTTGTAGTTCGATACAATAAAAAAATCCCCGAAAATGAATAATGCGAAACACAATAGGGGAGACTGAGGAGACTTGATCCCTTTTTTATTTTTCAGTCCAACTCCGTGGAATGATAACAAACTATGTATTTTTTTGTAGTTTTATATTGTTTCTAGGGATGACTAATAATCATAAAAAAAATAAATGGAAATATTATACTGGACATGAGCTATGAGCATTTCTGGAAAACAACAAAAAAATGGAAAATTCTTAGATTAGTGGAGACTCGATCCCTAATTTGGAGACACTTGATTCCTTTATGAAAACGTGTTTAAAAGAGCATGTAGGGTAATAAGCCTATTTTTGCCCTGCTTCTACTATCATCCTACCCATCTGAAGCCTTTGGTTAGAGCAGCGTCTGCCATCTTTGCTCAACGCATTGACTCAAATGCAAAAAAATATTGCGATAATGGAGGTACTCGATTAGAGATTTTGCTGCGCTCAAACAGAAGATTTTCACCATTCTCAAGACAATTTTATTATTATATTGGCTCTTAATAAAAGGCGAATGACCTTAACGTTAAAACCACTATAATCGAAATAAAAAAATGGACCTTAATAACAAATCAAAGAAACTGAAATAATAAAATTATTGTAGTAATAATGTGGTACCCTTCTTAATAGGGCAAAAACGGGTACATTACCCCATTCAATTTTATAAATGGATTGTAGTATTGATTAAATTGTTATGATTAGATATTGTTATTTTTGTTACTACATATTACGCATCTCTCACCTGATTTTTTTACGAATTCCCAAAATCTCCGTGCAATTATTTGAAAGCTGTCTTTATTATGGTTGAGGAACGTCAAATGTGGGATGAATGGTTGCTACGTATACTGTAGTAAACAATTACAGTTATGTTTCTTTACGATGAAGCGTTCATTTTTGACATTTTTTTATGACAACAATGACTTCAATTGTTCTGGTGTGAATTTGGTTATTTTCAGTGGTGTGTATGAAGTACGGCGAAGGGGATCAAATCTCCACGAATTTGAAGGGATCAAGTGAACCCATAGCATATATTTCAGCAAAATTTAGTTAAAATATAGTTGAACAAAAGAATCAGCTCAATCATAACTTATTCATACAATTGACATTCTCCTGTAATTCTGTATGCAAAAGTAGAGTATGTAGTGGGTGATTTTATCAATTGTATAAAAGTTTGAAAATTTGAAAAATAAATCTTCTTCAGTTCTTCTGAGACTTTTTTTTAAATCGGTAAAAATTCGGTTACACAAAAGTCCAATTTCTTTTTTCTGTGTTAATGAAATTTATGTTTAGATAAAACTACGCAACTTTATAGTATATTCGATTAATGTATTCTGATCCGCCTTTGAGTTACAATGATGGGATCAAGTCTCCCCGGGGGTCAAGTCTCCTCCGTCTCCCCTAAAATAAAGACCCATTTTTATCAATCTCATGGCGTATTTTAGGCTGACAAAATGAGAACATTGACTAAATCGGGCAATTTTTTTTCTTTATAATAAACTGAAGCTGTTAAAATATTCTTCCCGTCCCTTGATGTAGTCTGATAACTATTTCTGATTATGATGAACTTTTTATTTTTGCATATTTCCATCTTCATTATAAGGAAACATGCTCAAGAAAGGATTTACTCGAATTCAGTCTTGTTCGTCTGCTAGAGCCCATCAAACATGTGTTCGTATTTGGCTGATAAAATGGAGGTTTCAATGTATTATAGTAGATATTCAGCATTCGAAGAAGTTTCGTGTGAACGAGTGTAGAACGACTTTCTTTCTACTTACTTGAAGTCAGCGGCGTAGCCAGAAATTCGGTTTGGTGAGAGTTTGGTGAAAATCGATCTTACTGTCCAAACGGCATAATTCCGAAACCATAATTTTTGAAGTTTTAAAATTATGCAGAATTATTTTTCAGAAAATAGTAACAGAGTTCGTGTCTTTAGCGAATTTGTTGAGTCTTTATTGTAGTCATGAATGTTAACCTGAGAAAATTCACCATAAATACTTCTTGGACGATATACCGTCAGAATTATTTTATCAAATGAAGCGCTGTTTAACGTTTGTAAAACTCATCGAAAATACTAAACCTCCGAAATTGGCGGTTTCAGAATGATGCTATCCTTAAATTATCGTTCTTGAGCGTTTGACCTATACATATAATTGGCCATACAACAAAAATCAAAAGCTCGTCAAAATCGATCAGGACCTGCTAGAGTCGCATGGAAATCGTCATTTTTCATAAATTTCTCTCTACATTCGGAAAGTGTTATCCTCGTTATTAATCATATTACGTTTTCGTCTTCCCAAAATAAAAACCTGTTTTAATCCACCTAGTGATGCAATTGTGCTTTTCTCATTTGTCCAGACTACGATTCCATGGCTGGTTATGTTCAATACAATGGTGGAAATGAATATTACATGTTCAGTACGATTTGCACATACATACAATGGATCGACAGCCACGATCTTGAGATACTATGTGTCGATACTGAAACATCGCTTGAAACCAGCGGCGGATCATGGAGAAAGATCCGGGAGGTCCGGGTCCTGCCGAAAATTTTCAACTTGCTAAGAAATTTTAAACTAGTTTTAATTTTAAAGTAGCAACCCCTCACTGCATACTCCCTCCGGGCCGGTATGATTGTCGATTTTTAGAGTGATCGCATAACCTTTCTATATGAGAAATGCAAAAATGTGCAAAAGTCCAAAAAAGTCAATTTTTGTCAAACATTATTTTTTTCGAGTTTACATCAAATCTCAATGTTTCATGCATTTTAAAGTCCTTTGGCATCAAAAATACAAATTTGATTTTGCAAATGTTTCATTTCAGTTTATATGGGAATTTGATGTGTGATTGCACTCTTCAACTCGTAACTCTGGAATTAGAAGTCCAATCAATAAAAAAATTAATTGCAGCCGATGGGAAGGTTTGAGACTAACTTTGTGCAAATCGGTCCAGCCATCTCTGAGAAACCGTGGTCACATTTTTTTCCACATACATACATACACACATACATACATACATACACACATACATACATACACACACAGACATTTTCCGATCTCGACGAACTCAGTCGATTGGCATGTGACACTTGGCTCTCCGGGTCGGGATTAGATTGACGAATTTTAGAGTGTATGAGAAAGGCAAAAACATTTTTAGCAAATGTTGAAAGTTATGCATTTTTTGGTGAGCAGTTCTATGTTTCATAGACATTAATTCAATTTTAACTTCGCTTCCTATTAAATAAAGACCTTTATTACAGTACATCTCTACAAAAGCGAGCTCAATTTGAAAAGAAATCTAAGGATTATGATTGATTACAGAACTCTGGAATTTTCTATTGGAATGTTTTCAGGCAGGAATTTGATATTGATGCTATTAGACAACTGTGAAATCAAGACCAATAGGTCAGTTACATATCAGGACCCCATTCCTACAATTTATCAAAAGTCCTCATGATGTTTACAACAGGTTATCAATCTACGGATCAGATAATTGTTATTGTAATATTTAATTAAATCAGTCTGCATCAATAAATTTTCAACTTCAATCCATTATTTTTTTTGGTTGTGGTGGAGGGGAGGGGGGTTGTATGGTGTTAAACCCCAAAACCTTCTCTTGGCTACGCCGTTGCTTGGAATTAATTATTTCGCTTTTCAAGTTCCGATATGTTTCAGATCGATCCGATGGTTATAAGATAGAAAAATTGCAGTCAGAAGGTTCGTACAAATGAACATTTTTGCACTGATAAGTTATCAACTTCCTTCCAGACAACTTGGAAGTGTTCGGTGATTATTTCTAGCGGTTGTAGATAGAAAAATGAAACACAAAATTCGTTTTATCGTAATGATGTTTGGCTTATTTCAAAGGATTATTACTATATTGAACAATAAATAGGCAACAAAAGGTAATCCACAAACAACAAGCCATAACTTTTAAAGGATTCAAAATAGATATTTGTAGTCTTCAGTAAAGTTATTCGCAAAAGTAAGAGCTAGAAATTTGCTGAAGGCATCATTTCGATATAATCACTTCCAAGAAAATTTGTGAAAACATCTCACTCATAGGGGGATTAATCAGCAAAGCACTATACCAAAAGAAAGGGCATATTGCCTCTATTAAATTCTCCGAAGATACTATTGACCTAAAATGAGCCGTTTTGGCGTTAATAATAGATTACATGTTTTACATTTCTTACAAAAGAAATGTATTGGATTCGCTCAAACTTTGAAAACTTTTTCCGAGGCCCGGAGGGCCGAGTTTCATATACCAATCGACTCAGCTCGACAAATTGAGACAATGTCTGTATGTGTGTGTGTATGTGTGTATGTATGTATGTACAAAATGTCATGTAATTATCTCAGCAATGGCTGAACCGATCCTAATAAAACTAGTTTCAAATGAAAGGCCTAACGTTGCCATTTGACACTATTATTTTTGATTTTCGATGTGTTGTTTACTTTCTGATATATGGGCAATTTTGTCAAAACACGGCAGGTTTTTCGCAAATAACTTTCGAACAAGGCAATATTGTCTCACAAACTGCACATAGATAGAAAGCTTGTAAAAATAACTTTCTAACAAGATATAGATTGTCAAAATCCGTACACGAGCGGCGGAGATATTAAACATTTTGTATTTTTATTCCTCGCTTACCAATTTTCACTAATTAAAAATGATATTGTTTCATACGGAGTATTGCTTTACTGGTGTTTTAGAGGCAAAACTAAACCGATTTTGAATATCGGGGTATGAAAACACATCTACGCGATTCAAGGAATTCGATGTTGAAAACATTTTGTGAATTACCTCTATAATAAATGAACTATTTCTCAAAAATCAATATACAAGTTCACGTCAAAGACAAAAAATGTGTTGATAGTGAAATAGCGAGTTCTAGTATTAATCTCTTGGATTAGGCGTTGCGTTCAATCATGAGGTAAATGTTGGATGGTATATCAATACACAGATCAAAAAGTAATTCACCTAGTAGTGAGATAAAAGATTTCTCATATCATTATACTCGTGGCGTCACCGAAAGCAATTGCATGTTTCAAGCCCAAAACTCTAGCAAAAATTTAGCTCTTTTGCAAGATTTAGGTTATACTGGTTATGGCACAAAAATTACCACTTACATTATTTATGATAATAATGTAAGGAATCAGTATATCGCATAATATACCTATAAAAATAACCTTAACCATCATTTGCCATTCCTCACACGCCCCCCCCCCCATCTCTCTCTCTCTGTCTCCCTTCTATCGCATCTATCTAGCTATTTCGGTATCCATTTCTAAGTTGTGTGATAAGATCTTCTGCCAATCTGAAATATTTATTCATATCCAAGCCAATTTCATGTGTGCGATATAATTGTGAAGGTTTGAGAAAACAAAACTATTTTTTGTCTGCTACTACATCAACTCAACTTTAATTCAATTGTATTCAAAGCCTGTATCTACGCTATAATTAAGGAAATTCGTGGCTATATCAGAAAAATATTTGGCCTAATTGGGTAATATGGATGTTTAACGATGAAAATTTTCAAAAGAGACATTCCACGTGCGATATTTAAACTATTCGTATCTATTGAATTTTTAATGAAGCATATGCTCAAAGACTGAAAGCTGAAGCCATCAGGATTGAACTTGCCATCAACGTTTCGAAGACAAAATACATGAGAGGATAAGGTTCTAGAGACGACAATGTGAACCTCCCATCCCGAGTTCGGATTGACGGTGACGAAATCGAGATGGTCGACGAATTCATGTATTTTGGCTCACTGGTAACCGACGACAATGATAACAGCAGAGAAATTCAGAGACGGATCATAGCGGGAAATCGTGCCTACTTTTAACTCCAAAGGACGCTCCGGTCGAACAAAATTCGCCGCCGCACGAAGTTGATTATCTTCAAGACGCTGATTAGATCGGTGGTCCTCTACGGCCACGAGACCTGGACTATGCTCGTGGAGGACCAACGCGCCCTTGGAGTTTTCGAACGAAAGGTCTTGCGTACCATCTATGGTGGCGTGCTGATGGAAGAGGAACGTTGCGCAGGCGAATGAACCATGAGTTGTATCAGGTGCTGGAAGAACCATTCATCGCACATACCGCGAAAATAGGACGTTTGCGGTGGGCTGTACACGTCGTGAGAATGTCAGACGACGACCTGGTGAAGATGGTTCTTGAGGGCGACCCTACAGGAACAAGAAGACGGGGCGCACAGCGAGCACGGTGGATCGACCAGATAGAGGACGACCTGCGGACCCTTCGATGACTGCGAGGCTGGCGACAAGCAGAATGGAGTGGGGACGGCTTCTGCATACAGCAAGAGACAAAAAGGCTCTAGCCTGAACGGTAAGGTAAGTATATGCCTAAATATGTCATGTGAAAACTAAGAACAACTTTTTCGTAATGATATTATTGAAAATGCACATTCGTTGTATTGGTACGAACTTTCATGAAAAATAACGGATCAAAGACCAAAAATATCCACAAATTAGATCCAGAAAAAGAAGTCTTCCAAAGTACCCACTCTCGATGGGGAATGCAACTACAATGTGTCTTCTAACTTATCGTCGTCCATATTTGCATATACTGAGTAGTTTGAACCATTTCTTTTTCACAGTATTGGTTTGTATAGGACTTATTTATCCATATTTCCTGCACGAGAATTCCGAACGAAACAATATGCAAGCTATAAGGATGAATGGAAAGAGACTGCATTGCAATCAACTGAATTCATGGCTTTTATGATATCGACATAGCATAGACATTTCACACTATTAACTTCAATGCAAATAAAAACTTTGAAATATCTACCTGTCTCATTCAAGAATCGCATTCTCCCTCAATCGTTCTCTGTTCAAGGGGCTTGAAAGCACATGTGCCCTTGTCTCACTTTACTATATTCAATTGCGCGTTAAAATACTGGACCAGTATTTTAACGCGCAATTATGTGTCCAAAAGTAAACTTCGAATTCCAAAGCAAATTGAACGTTCCAGGTTCCTGATAACTAATTAAGGTCCAACAATAAAGTAGATACACCAGATAATCTTAAAACGACGTCGTCAAGTAAAGAAGCATGCAAACGAATAGAATAAAACCAAAAAAGACGGAAGCCCTAGAAAGTCCATTGCATATTCATAAGCCTTTTCTCAGAAGATAGGATTTTCAAAAACATTTCAAAACTTTCTGATGCAATGGTTCTCAAATTCGTACAATCCGGTTTATTCATTTTCTTTATTCAAAAATGTTTTTTAACTTTAAGTATATGATCATTTCATTTTAATTACTTATTCCATTCAGCATATTTTTATTCGTTTTGTTCATCTGCGTCATTTTACTTATTTTATTCGTTTCATTCTTTGGATTCACTCTGATCAGTTTAGTTTTTTTGTGCATTTTACTCATATTGTTCATTTAACTTATTTTATTCATTGTTTTCATTGCATGCATTCTATTCATTTTTTCCAGTTTATTCATTTTAATAATCTGACTAATTTTTCAGTTTTAATCATTTCATCCAAATGGTTTATTTGATACAATTAATTTTAAAGAATATTATTTTATAACCTTTTACCATCGTTTAATTCTTCATTTTTTTCAATGCATTTTATTCTGCTCATTTTGTTCTTTTTATTCATTTTATCACTTCAGCTCATTTTGTTTATTTGATTCCTTTGATTTATTTATGCAATTCATTTATTTTTTACTTTATTCATTTTGTTCATCCATTCATTTTATTCATTTGATCCATTTCATTCATTTGATTCATTGTTTTCACTGGATTAATGAAATAAATTTGATTCATTTGATTCATTTGATTCATTTGATTCATTTGATTCATTTGATTCATTTGATTCATTTGATTCATTTGATTCATTTGATTCATTTGATTCATTTGATTCATTTGATTCATTTGATTCATTTGATTCATTTGATTCATTTGATTCATTTGACTCATTTGATTCATTTGATTCATTTGATTCATTTGATTCATTTGATTCATTTGATTCATTTGATTCATTTGATTCATTTGATTCATTTGATTCATTTGATTCATTTGATTCATTTGATTCATTTGATTCATTTGATTCATTTGATTCATTCGATTCATTTGATTCATATCTTTAATTTTATGCATTTCATGCTCAGTCATTCCTTTTATTTCATTCAATTTGTTAGTATGAGTCAATTTATTCTATTAATCTTATAACTATTTCTAAATATAATCTTAATTTTTATTTAATAGCCATCTAATTTGATTCGCGTATTTTATAATTTTGATTTACATTATTTTTTTTACTCATTTTATGAATTTAAAAACCTATTATTTCATTTTTTTCTTTACTTTCTATATCGTTCGTTTTGGTGATTTTCTCTAATTTATTCAGTTTATTCGAGATTTTATTCGTGCAAGACTAGAAACTGTTTTCATACCACCTCTAATTGGGTGCCTAGTTTTCATGAGCTCTGAAAACTATGTGTAAGAAATGTCTCATCTCACTGCTAGGTGGATTAAATCGGTTTTTGGTCATATTTCTGGTAATGGGTAATGTTAAAAATCTTTCGTCCGCATTTAATGTTAAATATCTCTTTTGATAATAGTCCAATTTCAACAATCTATAACTTGTTCGAAAGGTATTCGTTAGAGCTGTCTAAAAACATATAGATTGTTATTCTATACTGTCAATCTCGGCAGATAATTCAAAAAAACCGCAAAAAACGCCATTTTTACACATTCAAGCATTCATATCTTGGAAACTAAACATCAGAATCAAAAACAAATTAATAGCGTTCATACTGTTTTCTAGTTCTTTCATTTAAAATTGGTTTGGAGAAGATCGGTTCAGCCATTGCTGAGAAACACGAATGAGAATTTGTCCGTTACATACACACACACACACACATTGTCCCAAATCGTCGAGCTGAGTCGATTGGTACATAAGACTTAAGCAATTATATGTCCAAAAGTAAACTTCGAATTCCAAAGCAAATTGAACGTTCCAGGTTCCTGATAACTAATTAAGGTCCAACAATAAAGTAGATACACCAGATAATCTTAAAACGACGTCGTCAAGTAAAGAAGCATGCAAACGAATAGAATAAAACCAAAAAAGACGGAAGCCCTAGAAAGTCCATTGCATATTCATAAGCCTTTTCTCAGAAGATAGGATTTTCAAAAACATTTCAAAACTTTCTGATGCAATGGTTCTCAAATTCGTACAATCCGGTTTATTCATTTTCTTTATTCAAAAATGTTTTTTAACTTTAAGTATATGATCATTTCATTTTAATTACTTATTCCATTCAGCATATTTTTATTCGTTTTGTTCATCTGCGTCATTTTACTTATTTTATTCGTTTCATTCTTTGGATTCACTCTGATCAGTTTAGTTTTTTTGTGCATTTTACTCATATTGTTCATTTAACTTATTTTATTCATTGTTTTCATTGCATGCATTCTATTCATTTTTTCCAGTTTATTCATTTTAATAATCTGACTAATTTTTCAGTTTTAATCATTTCATCCAAATGGTTTATTTGATACAATTAATTTTAAAGAATATTATTTTATAACCTTTTACCATCGTTTAATTCTTCATTTTTTTTCAATGCATTTTATTCTGCTCATTTTGTTCTTTTTATTCATTTTATCACTTCAGCTCATTTTGTTTATTTGATTCCTTTGATTTATTTATGCAATTCATTTATTTTTTACTTTATTCATTTTGTTCATCCATTCATTTTATTCATTTGATTCATTTCATTCATTTGATTCATTGTTTTCACTGGATTAATGAAATCAATTTGATTCATTTGATTCATTTGATTCATTTGATTCATTCGATTCATTTGATTCATTTGATTTATTTGATTCATTTGATTCATTTGATTCATTTGATTCATTTGATTCATTTGACTCATTTGATTCATTTGATTCATTTGATTCATTTGATTCATTTGATTCATTTGATTCATTTGATTCATTTGATTCATTTGATTCATTTGATTCATTTGATTCATTTGATTCATTTGATTCATTCGATTCATTTGATTCATATCTTTAATTTTATGCATTTCATGCTCAGTCATTCCTTTTATTTCATTCAATTTGTTAGTATGAGTCAATTTATTCTATTAATCTTATAACTATTTCTAAATATAATCTTAATTTTTATTTAATAGCCATCTAATTTGATTCGCGTATTTTATAATTTTGATTTACATTATTTTTTTTTACTCATTTTATGAATTTAAAAACCTATTATTTCATTTTTGCCTTTCTCATATAGAAAGGTTATGCAATCACTCTAAAAAATGTCAACCTAATCCCGGCCCGAAGGGCCGAGTGTCATATCCCATTCGACTCAGTTCGTCGAGATCGGAAAAAGTCTGTATGTGTGTGTGTATGTGTGTATGTATGTGTGTGTATGTGTGTGTGTATGTGTGTGTGTGTGTATGTATGTGCGTATGTGTCAAATAATGTCACTCATTTTTCTCAGAGATGGCTGGACCGATTTGCCCAAACTTAGTCTCAAATGAAAGGTGTAACCTTCCCATCGGCTGCTATTGAATTTTGGATCGATCGGAATTCTGGTTCCGGAATTACGGGTTTCAGAGTGCGGCCACACAGAAATTTCTCATAAAAACTATAGGAAAAATTAAAAATAGAATTTTTATTTTTGATGCTAAATGTATTCAAGGTGCATAAAACGTCGAGATTTGATGCAAACACGAAAAAAATTTGACGAAGATTCACTTTTTTGGATTTTGCACATTTTTGCCTTTCTCATATAGAAAGGTTATGCAATCACTCTAAAAAACGTCAACCTAATCCCGGCACGGAGGGCCAAATTTTTTTTTTCGACTCGCATAAGGTTTCTGGATTTTAACAGGGGCGTAGTTGATGGTTTACGGAGAGGGGTTACACCCCCCCTCTACTGTTCACTCCCCTCCTTTAAAAATCTCCTTAAATCACCCCTCAGACCACCACCTCATACCCCTCCCTTTCAACCCCATCATCTTTAAACCACCACTATATTACCAAGCATACCAATTTATGCTGGGGAGTCGTTCGTTCATGGGACTTTCGCCTTCCTCACATACCCATCCCCGCATGACAAAATGAGTTAGCAAGCAGATAACATTGATCTAATGCTGATTAGGCTAATGGAGTATGATATTTTTTTGTTTCAAGTGTTTCACCGTCGACACCGTAGGACATTTCCACAATTATGTTGAACATAAAAAGCCTCCGTGCCATAGTTTAGAGAAATGAGAAAGGCACAATTGCACCGCTAGGTGGATTAAAACAGGTTTTTTCTTTACTTTCTATATCGTTCGTTTTGGTGATTTTCTCTAATTTATTCAGTTTATTCGAGATTTTATTCGTGCAAGACTAGAAACTGTTTTCATACCACCTCTAATTGGGTGCCTAGTTTTCATGAGCTCTGAAAACTATGTGTAAGAAATGTCTCATCTCACTGCTAGGTGGATTAAATCGGTTTTTGGTCATATTTCTGGTAATGGGTAATGTTAAAAATCTTTCGTCCGCATTTAATGTTAAATATCTCTTTTGATAATAGTCCAATTTCAACAATCTATAACTTGTTCGAAAGGTATTCGTTAGAGCTGTCTAAAAACATATAGATTGTTATTCTATACTGTCAATCTCGGCAGATAATTCAAAAAAACCGCAAAAAACGCCATTTTTACACATTCAAGCATTCATATCTTGGAAACTAAACATCAGAATCAAAAACAAATTAATAGCGTTCATACTGTTTTTTAGTTCTTTCATTTAAAATTGGTTTGGAGAAGATCGGTTCAGCCATTGCTGAGAAACACGAATGAGAATTTGTCCGTTACATACACACACACAAACACACACGCATACACACACACACACACATTGTCCCAAATCGTCGAGCTGAGTCGATTGGTATATAAGACTTGGCCCTCCGGGCCTCGGAAAAAATCTTGAAAGTTTGAGCGAATTCTATACATATCTTTTATGAGAAATGTAGAAAGCTGAAAATTTCAGTATTTTCTCTATCTGCACCATATAAACCCTTAAGTATACCAATTAATTGGTATACGAATTGGAATAGGTTCGCCAAATTTTGGAAGAAGTCTATAAAGTAACCCCTTGAAAACTACCTAAAAATTGTTGTAGTTCGATGCAATAAAAAAATCTCCAAAAAAGAAATGTACCTATTAATGTGAAACACAGCGAATAATACATACAATAAAAACCCATTTTTATCAGTATGGTGTTAAACCCCAAAACCTTCTCTTGGCTACGCCGTTGCTTGGAGTTATTTATTTCGCTTTTCATTTTCCGAAAAATGAACACAGGTTCGCACAAATGAACATTTTTGCACTGATAAGTTATCAAGTTCCTTCCAGACAACTTGGAAGTGTTCGGTGATTATTTCTAGCGGTTGTAGATAGTAAAATGAAATACAAAATTCGTTTTATCGAAATAATGTTTAGCTTATTTCAATGGATTATTACTATATTGAACAATAAATAGGCGACAAAGAGTAATCAACAAACAACAAGCCATAACTGTTAAAGTATTCAAAATAGATATTTGAAGTCTTCAGTAAAATTATTCGCAAAAGTTCTTCTACAAATTTGCTGAAGGCACCATTTCGATATAATCACTTCCAAGAAAATTTGTGAAAATATCTCACTCATAGGGGGATTAATCAGTAAAAGCACAATACCAAAAGAAAGGGCATATTACCTCCATTAAATTCTCCGAAGATACTATTGACCTAAAATAAGCCGTTTTGGCGTTAATAATAGATTACATGTTTTTGGTCATATTTCTGGCAGTGGAAAATGATAAAAATCTTTCGTCCGCATTTAATGTTAAATATCTCTTTTGATAATAGTCCGATTTCAACAATCTATAGCTTGTTCGAAAAAAATTCGTTAAAGCTATCTAAAAACATATAAATTGTTAATCTATATTGTCGGCAGATAATTTTAAAAAAACTGCAAAAAACGCCAATTTTACGCATTCAAACATTCATATCTTGGAAACTAAACATCAGAATCAACAATAAATTAATAGCGTTCATACTGAGTAAAGCCATGTTAAGTGATCCTCGAATTTTTCGCAAAATCACCGATCTTCATGAGGTATAATTTATTGTATAGGGATTATGGTGATTAGCTTTTGGTATAAATATTTCGTTACAATTCCTTTTTTTCTTTAAGATATTAACCCTTAAACTTTATTGCATGATAAAATTGAAAATTTTGTATCTCAAAAACTACTGAAGATAATTCAATGAATTTTTGCACACTTATGGAATGATATTTGCACTATCTTATAAAAATGTTTTTGGTTTAAATTTGTGTAAATAACGGTACTTTGCATCTATTTAAAGTTTTCAGTTGTATTTCTTCTTGTGTTCTTCACGCTAAAAATTTTCAAAACTTATGTCAAATTATACGAAAATCTTTTACCTTCAATAATCTGTATTGATAATTTTTCATTTTTGTTCCTATCGAGAGTTATAGAGGATTTTGTAACTGTGCGCTGTTTGAACGCATGGCCCATTTTGATGCAACCCGCGAGAACGTACATATTGGCAATGCCGCACGTCGCAACGTCCTAATGCGCATCGCTTTGAAGGAGCGTATCTCATGTTCAAAATTGGCATCTCTGAGATTAAAGCAAAAAGACAAGCTTTTCTTTATGGATAATTGAAAGTGAATGTTTTCTGAGTAATTTGCATGCTCTTTAGCGTTATTATATTGTTCAAGAGTTATTTAATTTTCTGTCACTCAATACCTCGGACAAGTGCGTTCGGTTATTGCCAGCCGATGAGCAAAGTTGAGCAGTGGGTATGTTTTAATCTGCGTTAGCATATTTTTCACAAATTCACATACTTCACCACGTTTTATTTTCACTTGCTTCTGTCTAAGAGGTAGATTGTGAATCTTTTCTTAAATCCACATAGCGTCTTTTCAGCCATGCGTCATCGGGTCGTGCGTTAAATTACGCGCTCATTTAATTTGCATCAGTGCGAGTGAGAAAACGTTTTGACGTTTGTTTTTGTTTCGATCGCACTTGGGTATTTCCCATATAGAGAGAACTGGACGAAATACTATATTATCTCAAGATATACAATATATGCTCAAAAAACATTCGATTGATTTATGTTATAAATATGGGTCGATCACACGAATAATGTATTCCGTTAAAAAAAAATCATAAATATGTTCGTCGTATTCTGTTTTATGGCATCCATGTGGAGTGATAAATTTAAAAATTATATTGGTCAACACATGTGTAGCATATGTCGTAATGAGCGCAAAAAATACAACGAAAATAAATATGGACATGAACAAAACACAATTTTCCTTAAATTTTCGATTTTACATCCAATGTTTATAGTAATGGGTTCTATAACGCGTTTAAAATATAGGAAAATTTACGCGTTTAATTTTTCTTCTTATAGTGTTTGCCAAAGTAATGGAACTGGAATATTCGATGACTCAACAGGTACATGCGGAAAACTGTAACGAGGATTTTGAAATAAAAATCGTTGATGAATAATTGAAATTCGACAAAAATAAATAATATCATACCAGAACTTGGAGAACCACCAATCAACAGAATTAACAGAAGCAATAGTGATAAAAAACCCCAACATCGATGCGATTGAACAACAGATTTTATGTAAACTTTTTTCAAAAGACACATCGTTGTTCACTCGGTGAAAATAAAAACGTGGAATAAAATGCTGTTGGCATAAGATTTTCCACTTTCATATAGTAATGTTGTAGACTAAAAAAGAATTTGGATATAACGTAGATGTATTTTGACTAACAAAAGTGTTTTTAAAGATGTTAATCGTTAGTAGCGTTAAATTATAATAATAAAAAATATATTTAACAACTATAATTTTCGTTGTGCACTTCAGTCAAAAAAATTTAACGCATCTCAAAATATCCGGAAAAAAATTACCTTCGATAATTCGTATTGAAAAGTTTGCCCTTTTGCGCTAATCGAGAGATATGGTTTCTTTTAGTCATGCGATGCGCTCTTCCTACACGATGCGCTTTCTGACGTAGTGACGTGCGACGTTGCCAATATGAACGTTCTCGCGGGCTGCATCAAAGTGGGCCGTGCGTTGAAACAGCGCACTGTTACAAAATCCTCCATAACTCTCGATAGGAACAAAAATGAAAAATTATAATTACAGATTATTGAAGGTGAAAGATTGCCGCATAACTTAACATACGTTTTGAAAATTTTTAGCGTGAAGAACAGAAGAAGAAATACAATTGAAAATTTTAAATAGATGCAAAGTACCGTTATTCACGCAATTATAAAGTAAAAATATTTTTATAAGATAGTGCAAATATCATTCCATAAGTGTGCAAAAATTCTTTGAAAAATTATTGAATTAAGTAGTTCTTGAGATATAAAATTTTCAATTTTATCATGCAATAAAGTTTAAGGGTTAATATCTTAAAGAAAAAAAGGAATTGTAGCGAAATATTTATACCAAAAGCTATTCACCATAATCCCTATACAATAAAATATACCTCATGAAGATCGGTGATTTTGCGAAAAATTCGAGGATCACTTGACATGGCTTTACTCACTGTTTTTAGTTCTTTCATTTAAAATTGGTTTTGATAAGATCGGTTCAGCCATTGCTGAGAAACACGAATGAGAATTTGTCCGTTACATACACACAGACATTGTCCCAAATCGTCGAGCTGAGTCGATTGGTATATAAGACTCGGCCCTCCGGGCCTCGGAAAAAATCTTGAAAGTTTGAGCGAATTCTATACATTTCTTTTATAAGAAATGTGAAAACCGCAGAAACCCACAATGCAGAGTGGTTCCATTCCTTAAGAGAGAGGTCATAAATATGTGCAATGCCAATATCTCTACTAAAATATATTTCTTCACTAAATTTTGGGTCACTGAATCCGAATTTTATATTAAAAAATTGATTGTATCTACCTAACAGTGTGATATGGCCTTTCTTATTACACTTATTACACATTTATTTATTTATTTATTTATAATTGATATCAACAGACACAGTGTGGTCCTAATGATAATTTCTTAATCTATTTAAAAAGTCAAATTGTAATCTGCTACGTGGAATGTGAAGATCGAACTCGGATGACACTCTGTTGAACGCTCGCTGCAAACCAATGATGGCACCGTTTACTCCATAGTTAGTCTGGCGAACGTTCATATTTATCGCACTGAGAAGCTCGGGGCAGTCAATTCGATCTTGCAAAATATCCGAAATCGTCATAGCACGGAATAGATCCCGCCGCACTTGCAATGTATCGAGTCCAATAAGCAAACCCCGGCTTTCGTAACGTGGCAGCTGGTGAGGGTTGCTCCAAGGCAATCGACGCAGGGCAAACCGAACAAATCTGCGCTGTACTGTCTTAATTCGATGGACACCGTTTAAATAATGGGGGTTCCACACAACTGAACAATATTTCAGAGTTGATCGAACGAGTGAGCAGTAGAGAGATTTCAAGCAGTAAATATCTGAAAAATGCTTAGATATTCTCATTATGAACCCCAAACAGCGTGATGCCTTTGCGACAATATAGCTGATATGCTGTTTAAACGTCAGTTGTTCATCGAGAAAAACTCCGAGATCTTTGACACAATTCGCTCTGTCAATCGTGGATTCAGCTAGACAGTAATCGAATCGAATTGGCGTTTTTTTCCTCGAGAACGTAATGACCGTACATTTCTTGGGGTTTAGGGTCATTCGGTTGAACTCGCACCATTCCGCAAAGGTTACCAATTGGCGTTGAAGGAAAGCTGCATCATCAGTATTCCGGATTCCATGGTATAACTTGAGGTCGTCGACGAAAGACTTGAGGTCGTCGGCGAAATAAAAATTGACGTCGTTGAAATACAGAAGAAAAATCAATGGACCGAGATGGCTGCTTTGTGGAATACCAGATTAAGCAAAGAACTCTTCGGATACACAATCACCTATCTTGACTGCTAGACGACGATCACTGAGATACGATTGCATCCAACGGAGAATATTAGTGCCAAAGCCAAGTCTATCCAACTTTGCCACTGCAATAGCGTGATTAATCTTGTCAAAGGCAACTGAAAGGTCCGTGTAGATAGCGTCAGTGGGAAGTCCGTCCGACATGGCGTCTGTAACATATGTTGTGAACGACAGAAGATTCGTAGATGTTGAACGTTTCGGCATAAATCCATGCTGAGTCTCGGAGATATACTGTTTGCAGTGGCTGGAGATGGGTTCCAACACAGCCATTTCAAACAGCTTTGGAACTGCGCTTAGCGTTGTAATACCACAGTAGTTGTCAACTACCTTTTTATCACCTTTTTTGTGAACTGGAAACATGAAGGAGGATTTCCAGAGTTCGGGAAATACTCCGGTTGTTAGCGACAATTGACACAGATGACAAAGAGGTTCAATTAGACCGGCGGAGCATTTTTTTAGAATAATAGTTGGTATACCATCTGGGCCTGCCGAAGTTGAAGCCTTCATTTTGCCAATCGCCAGTTGTACCATATTATTGTCGATATTGATAGAGTTCAAAGACTGGTATGATTGAGGTCGGTGTCAGTTTCTCGTTGGAGAAAATACTCGCAAACTTTTCAGAGAATAATTGGCAAATCTCCTGTAAACTAGAGCTCATAAGTCCTCCATAGCTCATCGTTGAAGGCAACCCGGATTCCTTTCTTTGCTCGTTTACATGCTTCCAGAATGTTTTAGGTTCGGACTTCAACTTACGTTGCACGTTTCGCAAGTAATCGGCATGGCAACGCATGGTTAACATGAACGTAGTGTTGTCGCAGTACGTAGCCCCCAAACTTGGAGTACTTCTTCAGAGCGGCTTTTTTAGTCGCTTTTAACCGTCTCAGCTCGGCAGTGTGCCACGCTGGGTGCTTAGATTGAGTGTGCCACGCTGGGTGCATATTTAATTTACATTATTTTTTGCTCTAACATATTTTAGAGTATCAAATAGTACATTTTTTATGTGCTTGCAAAAAACATGATTTTTTATTGAAAATTCTTGAAACTGCAGCATTTGTGCTTGAACGCCAATATTTTGATATCGTTTCCAGTGAACATGATATCTCGTGAACCAAATCACAGACCAATCTTCAATTTTGGAATGTTGTTCGTGATTATAATAGCAAGCTCTCGACAAAATTTCAAATTAATTGTGAATGTTCCCTAAAAATTTTTAAGAATGCAACGTGTTTTAGCCACCCTGAAAATCAAGCTTTTCGCATAAATAAAAAATATCCTCATTACGGTACCAATAATTTTAAAACAGAGCAACAGTTCAAATTTATTTGTGAATTGGAACTACGGATATGGTATGAATCGCAACTGACTTTCTCAAAAAATCCGCATTCGAGAACATGGTTGTGGTACGCAGTAGAGTGAGCCGTACATCGAATATTCCATTCTGACATGTGTTTCAAAATGTAGCGCCCAATAAATTAATATAACTCAAATTGTAATGATCCGATCGAAAAGAAATGTTGTGAAAATAACAATTAAGCTATATAATTTTCAAGATCTGAAGTATTTATATATAACTAGCTAATACCTATCGCGCGTTGCTGCGACACTCTGCAAAATAGGAGGAAAACACAATTTGTTCCAAAGCGCCATCTGGCGAGCAGATAATCTCCAACTAATAGCACACAAACACGCCCCATACCAAATACCTACTGTGTGCAAATTTTTACGGAAATCGGTTAAGCCGTTTGGGAGTCTATAAATCATATACATACAAACATTGACTTTTATATATATAGGGGAGACTGAGGAGACTTGATCCCCTTTTTTATTTTTATGTCCAAATCCGTGGAATGATAAAAAACTATGTATTTTTTTATAGTTTTATATTGTTTCTAGGGATGACTAATAATCATTAAAAAAATAAATGGAAATATTATACTGGACATGAGCTATGAGCATTTCTGGAAAACAACAAAAAAATGGAAAATTCTTAGATTAGTGGAGACTCGATCCCTAATTTGGGAACACTTGATTCCTGTATGAAAACGTGTTTAAAAGAGCATGTAGGGTAATAAGCCTATTTTTGCCCTGTTTCTACTATCATCCTACCTCTATAACCTAAATGGAACGAAATAAAAAATGGACCTTAATAACAAATCAAAAAGCTGAAATAATAAAATTATTGTAGTAATAATGTGGTACCCTTCTTAATAGGGCAAAAACGGGTACATTACCCCAATCAATTTTATAAATGGATCGTAGTATTGATTAAATTGTCATGATTAGATATTGTTATTTTTGTTACTACATATTACGCATCTCTCACCTGATTTTTTTTACGAATTCCCAAAATCTCCGTGCAATTATTTGAAAGCTGTCTTTATTATGGTTGAGGAACGTCAAATGTGGGATGAATGGTTTCTACGTATACTGTAGTAAACAATTACAGTTATGTTTCTTTACGATGAAGCGTTCATTTTTGACATTTTTTATGACAACAATGACTTCAATTGTTCTGGTGTGAATTTGGTTATTTTCAGTGGTGTGTATGAAGTATGGCGAAGGGGATCTAATCTCCACGAATTTGAAGGGATCAAGTGAACCCATAGCATCTATTTCAGCAAACTTTAGTAAAAATATAGTTGAACAAAAGAATCAGCTCAATCATAACGTATTCATATAACTGACATTTTCCTGTAATTCTGTATGCAAAAGTAGAGTATGTAGTGGGTGATTTTATGAATTTTATAAAAGTTTGAAAATTTGAAAAATAAATCTTCTTCGGTTCTTCTGAGACTTTTTTTTTAAATCGGTAAAAATTCGGTTACGCAAAAGTCCAATTTCTTTTTTCTGTGTTAATGAAATTTCTGTTTAGATAAAACTACGCAACTTTATAGCATATTCGATTAATGTATTTTGATCCGCCTTTGAGTTACAATGATGGGATCAAGTCTCCCCGGGGATCAAGTCTCCTCAGTCTCCCCTACTAGCTAATACCCATCGCGCGTTGCTGCGACTTTCAACGAAATAGGAGGAAAACACAATTTGTTCCAAAGCGCCATCTGGCGGGCAGATAATCTCCAAACAACAGCACACAAACATGCTCTAGAACAAATGCCTGCTGTGTATAATTTTTTACGGAAATCGGTTAAGCCGTTTGCGAGTCTATAAATCATATACATACAAACTTTGACTTTTATATATATAGATAGATATATAGAATAGATAGATAGATAGATAGATAGATAGATAGATAGATAGATAGATAGATATATAGATAGATAGATAGATATACTAGCTAATACCCATCGCGCGTTGCTGCGACTTTCAGCGAAAAAGGAGGAAACATAATTTGTTCCGAAGCGTCATCTGGCGGGCAGATAATCTCCAACCAATGACACACAAACACGCTCCGTAACAAATGCCCACTATGCATACAACATGATTTTTTATTGAAAATTCTTGAAACTGCAGCATTTGTGCTTGAACGCCAATATTTTGATATCGTTTCCAGTGAACATGATATCTCGTGAACCAAATCACAGACCAATCTTCAATTTTGGAATGTTGTTCGTGATTATAATAGCAAGCTCTCGACAAAATTTCAAATTAATTGTGAATGCTTCCTAAATTTTTTTAAGAATACAACGTGTTTTAGCCACCCTGAAAATCAAGCTTTTCGCATAAATAAAAAATCTCCTCATTACGGTACCAATAATTTTAAAACAGAGCAACAGTTCAAATTTATTTGTGAATTGGAACTACGGATATGGTATGAATCGCAACTGACTTTCTCAAAAAATCCGCATTCGAGAACATGGTTGTGGTACGCAGTAGAGTGAGCCGTACATCGAATATTCCATTCTGACATGTGTTTCAAAATGTAGCGCCCAATAAATTAATATAACTCAAATTGCAATGATCCGATCGAAAAGAAATTTTGTGAAAATAACAATTAAGCTATATAATTTCAAGATCTGAAGTATTTATAAATAACTAGCTAATACCCATCGCGCGTTGCTGCGACACTCTGCAAAATAGGAGGAAAACACAATTTGTTCCAAAGCGCCATTTGGCGGGCAGATAATCTCCAACTAATAGCACACAAACACGCCCCATACCAAATACCTACTGTGTGCAAATTTTTACGGAAATCGGTTAAGCCGTTTGGGAGTCTATAAATCATATACATACAAACATTGACTTTTATATATATATATATATATATACTAGCTAATACCCATCGCGCGTTGCTATGACTTTCAACGAAATAGGAGGAAAACACAATTTGTTCCAAAGCGCCATCTGGCGGGCAGATAATCTCCAAACAACAGCACACAAACATGCTCCAGAACAAATGCCTACTGTGTATAATTTTTTACGGAAATCGGTTAAGCCGTTTGCGAGTCTATAAATCATATACATACAAACTTTGACTTTTATATATATAGATAGATATATAGAATAGAATAGATAGATAGATAGATAGATAGATAGATAGATAGATAGATAGACAGATAGATAGATAGATAGATAGATAGATAGATAGATATACTAGCTAATACCCATCGCGCGTTGCTGCGACTTTCAACGAAAAAGGAGGAAACATAATTTGTTACGAAGCGTCATCTGGCGGGCAGATAATCTCCAACCAATGACACACAAACACGCTCCGTAACAAATGCCCACTATGCATACATTTTGACGACAATCGGTTAAGCCGTTTGGGAGTCCATAAATCATATACATACAAACATTGACTTTTATATATATATATATATATATATATATATATATATATATATATATATATATATATATATATATATATATATATATATATATATATATATATATATATATATATATATATATATATATATATATATATATATATATATATATATATATATATATATATATATATATGGTACGGTATGAATCGCAACTGACTTTCTCAAAAAATCCGCATTCGAGAACATGGTTGTGGTATGTAGTAGAGTGAGCCGTACATCGAATATTCCATTCTGACATGTGTTTCAAAATGTAGCGCCCAATAAATTAATATAACTCAAATTGCAATGATCCGATCGAAAAGAAATTTTGTGAAAATAACAATTAAGCTATATAATTTCAAGATCTGAAGTATTTATAAATAACTAGCTAATACCCATCGCGCGTTGCTGCGACACTCTGCAAAATAGGAGGAAAACACAATTTGTTCCAAAGCGCCATCTGGCGGGCAGATAATCTCCAAACAACAGCACACAAACATGCTCCAGAACAAATGCCTACTGTGGATAATTTTTTACGGAAATCGGTTAAGCCGTTTGCGAGTCTATAAATCATATACATACAAACTTTGACTTTTATATATATAGATAGATATATAGAATAGAATAGATAGATAGATAGATAGATAGATAGATAGATAGATAGATAGATATACTAGCTAATACCCATCGCACGTTGCTGCGACTTTCAACGAAAAAGGAGGAAACATAATTTGTTCCGAAGCGTCATCTGGCGGGCAGATAATCTCCAACCAATGACACACAAACACGCTCCGTAACAAATGCCCACTATGCATACATTTTGACGACAATCGTTTAAGCCGTTTGGGAGTCCATAAATCGTATACATACAAACATTGACTTTTATATATATATATATATATATATATATATATATATATATATATATATATATATATATATATATATATATATATATATATATATATATATATATATATATATATATATATATATATATATATATATATATATATATATATATATATATATATATATATATATATATATATATATATATATATATATATATATATATATATATATATATATATATATATATATATATATATATATATATATATATATATATATATATATATATATATATATATATATATATATATATATATATATATATATATATATATATATATATATATATATATATATATATATATATAGATAGATAGATAGAAGATATAGTTTTAAAATATGAAATGAATTTTTTTGTCTTGTACTAACTCGTCAAACATATACAACATCTTACATTCTCCAGGCAGTCTGGGCGCAGACATGCGAAGCTGAAGCCTTGTTTAAAAGAAACTGAATAGTCTGAAGATCATTTTAAAGAAAAATTCGCGAGGGATATCGAAGGAAAAAGTTAGTTAAAGCCAAATTCAAAATTTTTAGTTAAATTCTTCGATTACACATACAAACATACTCATCTTTCTGCACTCCATATCCACCTAAACCCGATAATTATCGTTCAATACACAGCTATTAGGGACCATCCATAAAGTACGTAACGTGAAAACTGCCCAAAATTGACTCCCCTGTCTCCCATGTAGCAAATTGTCACAAATTTCTCTCCCCCCCCCCACCACCATTACGTAACAAATTCTTCGAAAAAAATTTTTTGTTCAATGAAAACATGTTACGTAACGATCTAGTTTACTCCCCTCTCCCATATGTCACAACTGTTACCGTTGTGGCACAACTCTCATGGTTACCGTATTTGAATTTATCGTTATTTTGTATTATTGTTACTTGTTTGTATACAGTTTAAGGAATGGTATTTAATAAAAGTGTAAATAAATATATTGAATAGAAAACACGTTAAAAAGAGCTTAGCCTAGGTTAAAAATAATAAATAAATAATAGATACACTCCAAGACAGATTAAAATTAGCGATTTCAAGAACAAAATTTGTTATATCCTACACATCACACGGCACACTACTCTGATGCTGCTACCAAAAGAGAATATTATTGTCGCGACGACAAGATGGAAAAGAAAGGGAACTTAAAAGGGAGAGGAGAGGAAAAGAGGAAAAGGGATTCAGCTACTAGTTCGGGAAAAACTACACGGTCTTTCCCACTTTAGACGTCTAGTGAACGACACGAATTTATAGAAGTAAAAATCTAAAATTTTGTGAATTATAGTGAGGAAAATTATATATATATTGGAAGATTTGTGCTAACGGACTAGTACGTCGAATCAGGTATGATTTGTAGACAGAGAGCTTCGCTGTCTAGTAATAAAATTCCGCGAACTTAAGACCACAATGTAGACCCAGTAGCCATCTAATTGTTCCATTCAACACCTTTGTCCTCAGGACCCGCAATTCTTACCTGCAACAACGTGCACATGAGTTAAACGCAGTTGCCTCAGATACCGTCGCACAGTGGCTGGAGGCTGGCCAAAACCTCAAAAATTTATATTTGAAATATTGTTTCATTGTGTAGAGGAACGAAAGAAATTGGATAGTGAATAAAATACATTTGGTAAATTTGCTTGGAACTATGACTTTCTTCACTAATATATTCTGTGCAAATTTCGGAATCATTTCGAAACGGTCACATAGTATACACTCTATGGGAAATAACCTCTACTTTTCGAATATCATGGTCTCGTTCTGCGCCTAGGTGCGCAAAAAGGTTTAAGGAGATTTTGAAGCTTTGTTGCTGATATGGAGGCGCATGGTGTTTTGTCTAAAATATTTAGACAATCTACAGTAAACCAACGCGTTATACAATGGATTTAAAGTAATGATCTTCATTTTTTATGGTATTGCTGACATTGGTGAACAGTAACGGAAAATCTATCATGAAAACGGGATCATAGTTATAAGAAAGGTTCAATGACACTGTATGGAAAAATGCATTTAATATTTTACGACTATTGACATCAAAAATGAGCTCAGCACCTCAAAATTAGCTTAAATTGAGATTTTCAGCCAAATTAGGTAATATTCGAGGTTTTGTCCGACTTTTGTTTGAAGACCTGCCACTGTGCGTCGCTACCATCCTACCGGATTTCGTCGGCATTCGTATCTGTCCCGTCGCTAGCAGCAAAATTCGAGAGGTAATCGAGTCCATCCCCGAAGCGCCATTCACGTGACTAACCCGCTACAGTACCGTGATCGGTAACGTCTTCGTCAGTATAAAAACACGGCATCCCGCCGATTCTTAAGTCACCCCGGAAAAGGAGGATTCCGCTCGACATCACCAGCCGAACAGCCCAGCTGGCTGGTAGTAACCTTTGCGGTGTCAACGATACCCACTCACACGTGGGCACTAGCATCACCGTCCGTCGACAGCATCGGCAGCCACCTTCATACAGACAGCATCATTGGCAGAAACCGTGGCTGCACAAGCATCACCCGCAAACACGTTGGCAGCGACAGCATCGCCCGCCGAATCGCCAGTAGCAGCAGCAGTAGCAGTATCAGCATCCCGTCATCCGCCGGCCGGCAAACCACACACAACACACACATTGTAAGTTAGCTTAATTAATAAAAATCTGGCCAGTTGAACTTTGTCCGCGATTATTGATCTCTTGATCGGTTCATCTCTGTAAAAGCCGACCCTGAGAGCGAGAACGCTACTCAAGGCCGAGCTAGTCGCCCTAACAGAGGCTGTTGTAGAGCCCACCCTCACTAGATCTCCGTGGCTTTGACCAGGGATCGAGGTCGTTAAGCGGCACCCATCTGGTGTCGCCGAAAGTAACAAATGGCGCCCAACTAAAATCAGCTTCTGATCAAGATTTCAAGAGAACGGACAAGTGGAGATTTCTGGAGTGTATAAGGAGTTTGGGCACGTGGTGAAAAGCTCTAGCAGGGAACTGAGAGAAGTGCTAAAATAGTAACACGAAGCATACTACCGCTTTAGATTAAATAGGGATCGATTTATTAGAAATCATTCTACTAGTGCGCGTACGCTTATGAAAGCGAACAAGTTTTGCAGTGATTACATCAAATAGCGGGAGATTTTCGGATTGATAAAATTATATTGATTAACGGGTCTTGATTCGGCGAATACATCTAAACAGTGAATTGTTTTATAAAAGCGAATTTATTTTGATATTGCGTGATTTTGGTTACACCCTAGAAAATTGATTAGTTCATTGATACTAATTTTCGTATATAAATAAGAGCGAGAGAAGCACAATGGATTTACAAACGCTTTACAGAAATTTAGATGTGTCCCACCTCTCCATTCAGGAGGTCGAGCACGAGCTTGCGATTCGTAACGTTCCGTTTGCAACGGACGAGCACGAAAGTATTAAAAGACGAAAGTTGAAAGATAAGATGAAAATTGAGAGGGCTACAGAAGCTTTTAGTGTGTCACCTAGTAGAAGAGGGGTAAGGGAAGAGCTTGCTATAATCGGTCCAGCTTTGATGGTCATTGGTGGTGTGTTGGATAATCCCAAAGCTGATGTCCGCCAACGGTCAAAATTCAAGACACGTTTGATTCATTACCGCGTGCGAATTTTCTTACTCTCAAAGTCGTCAGGAGCTCACAGGCACTTAACTGAGATCATAAAATTGGGGAAACAAGCCAATGGCATTTTTCAGAAACACTTTCCTGCACTGAAGTTGCCGGAAGAGGGGTTATCGGATCCAAAACCACTAGAAGTGGATATTTCACTGGCGTTAGAAGAAGTTAGAACTGAAATAGAAATACTCAATGAAACAGTGTCAGGGAAAGATGTTGAAGAGGAAATGTTAGTGGATGAAGCAACAGGAGGAGTGGTGAGAAAAACGTTGGAATTTAAGAAATTGGAAATGGAATCTTCGAAAGAGAGATCCCAAGAGATAATGAAGGTTTTGAGCGATTATGAGAATGGAAAGAGGGAAAATGCCACAGAATTAGTAGCATTATTCAATGACTTTCTTGTTCAAACTACGGAACAGCAGAAGCAAATGAGGGAGACGGAAATAGCCCTAGATGAAAAAAGGATTAGAGAAGCGGAAGAGAATATGAGAAGGAGAAAAAAGCTAGAAAAACTACTGATAGATTTGAATGAGAGAGTGCAAATTGAGGCGGATTTACCGAAGAAACAAAAAATCACCCAGTCACTATCAGCTGCGCAGAAAGTAGATTCGCTCAAACTGAGTCCCAAAAACTTTCCTGTTATAAAATTGAATGCCTTGAAGAGATCGTCGTTGGAGAGTCGAGACGAATTGAACTCAGAGAGTGCTTCTGAAGCAAGTATAAGGGAACCCAAAATTAAATTGAGTGGTAAGGAAAAAGGGGGGAAGAGGGAAATGAAATATCAGAAAATATTTTCGAAGGGGCGAAATAAAAAGAAGAATCGTAGAGTGAGCTTTTCCTCTACTTCGTCAAATGAATCTATTTATTCGGAAAGCTCGAAGGGTTGTAGTTCGAGTGCAGAAAGCTCTGGAGACTCGAGTAAAGCTAGGCAAGGGAGAAGACAGGATAGAAAATGGAAAGGGAAATATGATAAGGTAAAGAGAATACCAGTAGCAGAATGGAAAATTAAGTATGATGGGAAAGATCAGGGGCGAAGACTCGCGGAATTTCTAAAAGAAATAAAAATGAGATGCAATTCGGAAGATATTACAGAGCGGGAGCTACTCCGAAGTGCGATTCACCTTTTTTCTGCTCGCGTTAAGGACTGGTTCATAGACGGTTATGAAAATCGCGAATTTCGAAATTGGTCTGAGCTAAAACGCGAACTAAAATGAGAATTCTTACCGCCTGATTTAGATTTTCAAATCGAGATACAGGCCAGTGCACGTCGACAGGCTTGGGGGGAAAGGTTCGTGGATTATTTCCACGAAATGCAAAAGTTTTTTCATTCGATGACGAGGCCGATCTCGGAACGTCGGAGATTCGAAATAATCTGGCGTAATATGCGTTTTGATTACAAAAATGCAATGACGGGAGCCAATATCAAAAACCTAAGCAAATTAAAAAAAAATCGGACGAATTATCGACGAGAACAATTGGAGTATGTTCCAGAAGCCTCCCGATACTTCGAATCGTGCAAAAACAAACCAAATTTGCGAAATTTCCTCTAATAATCAACTCAATTCAAAAGCAAACAATAGTTTCAAAAACGCTTTTAATCCACCTAACAGTGTGATGAGACATTTCTTATAACTCTTATCACTCTTTTCGGATATTATATCGTTTGAGAACATTTAGAACTTGATGCTTCGCGATGTTTTTGATAACACATACTACATGGGATTGTGGCAGGACTCAGAGAATCGCTCAAATCAGCATAGGACAACATCAGTGCTAGAAATCTCAAACCAAATCAATGGGAAAGCGAAAAGTGGCCCATAAAATACACATACAAACGAATTATTGCTAATGCTCTGTTAATAAAATATCTAAATTCCTCAATCAATGCATTGTGGTGGGAAAACTGAATTTTCCTAAAGGGGTTATGTATATTGTACTGAGCCAAAAAATCGAATTTTTTTTGAATCGGAATGAAGTTTATACTTTACTCAAATTTTCAACGCGACTGAGACCTAAATATCAACGCTTTTTCTGGAATAAAGCGATACTAGCAGTGACACCATTCAAAGAAAATCAACAGTTAATATTTCCAGACTTGGTTTTATTTCCTATTTAAGAAATATTGTGTTTTTTACATCCTAGATTGCATGATTCAGTGATCGAAACCCAAAACTTCATGAAGTATTTGAAATTATTAAATTAAAATTTGTGTTTGCTATTGAAATTGACAAAATGATAGTATCGCCCCTTTGACGATTGTTTACTTTTTCGGTCCCACCTATCAGCATTGAAGTATCACCCTTACATTTTGTTTACAATACCAATTTTACAATTGGTGGGGGTTTGGTGAAAATCGATCTTACTGTCCAAACGGCATAATTCCGAAACCGTAATTTTTGAAGTTTTAAAATTATGCAGAATTAATTTTTCAAAAAATAATAACAGAGTTCGTGTTTTTAGCGAATTTGTTGAGACTTTATTGTAGTCATGAATATTAACCTGAGAAAATTCACCATAAATACTTCTTGGACGATATACCGTCAAAATTATTTTATCAAATGATGCGCTGTTTAACGTTTGTAAAACTCATCGAAGATACTAACCCTCCGAAATTGGCGGTTTCAAAATGATGTTATCTTGACCTTAAATTACTGTTTTTGAACATTTGACCTATACATATCATGAATTGGTATGAATTGGTCATACAACAAAAATCAAATTCTCATCAAAATCGATCAGAACCTGCTAGAGTCGAATGGAAATCGTAATTTTTCATAAATTTCTCTCTACATTCGGATAGTGTTATCCTCGATATTAATCATATTACGTTTTCGTCTCAACTCGACGCATTCCCAAAATGAAAACCTGTTTTAATCCACCTAGTGGTGCAATTGTGCTTTTCTCATTTGTCCAGACTACGATTCCATGGCTGGTTATGTTCAATACAATGGTGGAATTAAATATTACATGTTCAGTTCGATTTGCACATACGTACAATGGATCGACAGCCACGATCTTGAGATACTGACCGCCGCTGGTTTCAAGCGATGTTTCAGTATCACATAGTAAGATCCGGGAGGTTCGGGTCCTGCCGAAAATTTTCAACTTGTTAAGAAATTTTAAACTAGTTTTAATTTTAAAGTAGCAACCACTTACTGCATACTCCCTCCGGGCCGGTATGATTGACGATTTTTAGAGTGATTGGATAACCTTTCTATATGAGAAAGGCAAAAATGTCCCAAAAAAATCAATTTTTGTCAAACATTATTTTCAAAAATACAAATTTGATTTGTAAAATTTTTCATTTCAGTTTATATGGGAATTTGCTGTGTGATTGCACTCTTCAACTCGTAACTCCGGAACCGGAACTCCAATCAATAAAAAAATCAATTGCAGCCGATGGGAAGGTTGTACCTTTCATTTGAGACAAACTTTGTGCAAATCGATCCAGCCATCTCTGGTTAACAGAGGTCACATTTTTTTCCACATACACACATACACACACATACATACATACACACACAGACATTTTCCGATCTCGACGAACTGAGTCGATTGGCATATGACACTCGGCCCTCCCGGTCGGGATTAGATTGACGAATTTTAGAGTGAATGAGAAAGGCAAAAACATTTTAGCAAATGTTGAAAGTTACGCATTTTTTTGGTGAGCTGTTCTATGTTTCATAGACATTAAATCAATTTTAACTTCGCTTCCTATTAAATAAAGACCCTTATTACAGTACATCTCTACAAAAACGAGCTCAATTTGAAAAGAAATCTGAGGATTATGATTGATTACAGAACTCTGGAATTTTCTATTGGAATGTTTTCAGGCAGGATTTTGATATTTATGCAATTAGACCACTGTGAAATCAAGACCAATAGATCAGTTACATATCAGGACACCATTCCGACAATTTATCAAAAGTCCTCATGATGTTTAGAACAACAGGATATCAATGTACGGATCAGATAATTGTTATTGTAATATTGAATTGAATCAGTCTGCATCAATAAATTTTCAACTTCAATCCATTTTTTTGGGTGTGGTGGGGGGGGGGGGCGTTGTATGGTGTTAAACCCCAAAACCTTCTCTTGGCAACGCCATTGCTTGGAGTTATTTATTTCGCTTTTCATTTTCCGATATGTTTCAGATCGATCCGATGGTCATGAGTTAGAAAAATTGCAGTCAGAAGGTTCGCACAAATGAACATTTTTGCACTGATAAGTTATCAAGTTCCTTCCAGACAACTTGGAAGTGTTCGGTGATTATTTCTAGCGGTTGTAGATAGTAAAATGAAATACAAAATTCGTTTTATCGAAATAATGTTTGGCTTATTTCAATGGATTATTACTATATTGAACAATAAATAGGCGACAAAGAGTAATCCACAAACAACAAGCCATAACTTTTAAAGTATTCAAAATAGATATTTAGAGTCTTCAGTAAAGTTATTCGCAAAAGTAAGAGCTACATATTTGCTGAAGGCATCATTTCGATATAATCACTTCCAAGAACATTTGTGAAAATATCTCACTAATAGCGGGATTAATCAGCAAAAGCACAATACCAAAAGAAAGGGCATATTGCCTCCATTAAATTCTCCGAAGATACTATTGACCTAAAATAAGCCGTTTTGGCGTTAATAATAGATTACATGTTTTTGGTCATATTTCTGGCAATGGGAAATGATAAAAATCTTTCGTCCGCATTTAATGTTAAATATCTCTTTTGATAATTGTCCGATTTCAACAATCTATAGCTTGTTCGAAAGGTATTTGTTAAAGCTATCTAAAAACATATAAATTGTTAATCTATATTGTCAACTTCGGCAAATAATTCCAAGAAACTGCAAAAAACGCCATTTTTACACATTCAAACATTCATATCTTGGAAACTAAACATCAGAATCAAAAACAAATTAATAGCGTTCATACTGTTTTTTAGTTCTTTCATTTAAAATTGGTTTGGATAAGATCGGTTCAGCCATTGCTGAGAAACACGAATGAGAATTTGTCCGTTACATACACACACACACAGACACACACACACACACACACACACACACAGACATTGTCCCAAATCGTCGAGCTGAGTCGATTGGTATATAAGACTCGGCCCTCCGGGCCTCGGAAAAAATCTTGAAAGTTTGAGCGAATTCTATACATTTCTTTTATAAGAAATGTAAAACAAGCCCAAGCTGAAGAAAGGGAACAAAATCTGGCCAGTTGAACTTCGTCCGCGATTATTGATCTCTTGATCGGTTCATCCCTGTAAAAGCCGACCCTGAGAGCGAGAACGCTACTCAAGGCCGAGCTAGTCGCCCTAACAGAGGCTGTTGTAGAGCCCACCCTCACTAGATCTCCGTGGCTTTGACCAGGGATCGAGGTCGTTAAGCGGCACCCATCTGGTGTCGCCGAAAGTAACAAATGGCGCCCAACTAAAATCAGCTTCTGATCAAGATTTCAAGAGAACGGACAAGTGGAGATTTCTGGAGTGTATAAGGAGTTTGGGCACGTGGTGAAAAGCTCTAGCAGGGAACTGAGAGAAGTGCTAAAATAGTAACACGAAGCATACTACCGCTTTAGATTAAATAGGGATCGATTTATTAGAAATCATTCTACTAGTGCGCGTACGCTTATGAAAGCGAACAAGTTTTGCAGTGATTACATCAAATAGCGGGAGATTTTCGGATTGATAAAATTATATTGATTAACGGGTCTTGATTCGGCGAATACATCTAAACAGTGAATTGTTTTATAAAAGCGAATTTATTTTGATATTGCGTGATTTTGGTTACACCCTAGAAAATTGATTAGTTCAATGATACTAATTTTCGTATATAAATAAGAGCGAGAGAAGCACAATGGATTTACAAACGCTTTACAGAAATTTAGATGTGTCCCACCTCTCCATTCAGGAGGTCGAGCACGAGCTTGCGATTCGTAACGTTCCGTTTGCAACGGACGAGCACGAAAGTATTAAAAGACGAAAGTTGAAAGATAAGATGAAAATTGAGAGGGCTACAGAAGCTTTTAGTGTGTCACCTAGTAGAAGAGGGGTAAGGGAAGAGCTTGCTATAATCGGTCCAGCTTTGACGGTCATTGGTGGTGTGTTGGATAATCCCAAAGCTGATGTCCGCCAACGGTCAAAATTCAAGACACGTTTGATTCATTACCGCGTGCGAATTTTCTTACTCTCAAAGTCGTCAGGAGCTCACAGGCACTTAACTGAGATCATAAAATTTGGGAAACAAGCCAATGGCATTTTTCAGAAACACTTTCCTGCACTGAAGTTGCCGGAAGAGGAGTTATCGGATCCAAAACCACTAGAAGTGGATATTTCACTGGCGTTAGAAGAAGTTAGAACTGAAATAGAAATACTCAATGAAACAGTGTCAGGGAAAGATGTTGAAGAGGAAATGTTAGTGGATGAAGCAACAGGAGGAGTGGTGAGAAAAACGTTGGAATTTAAGAAATTGGAAATGGAATCTTCGAAAGAGAGATCCCAAGAGATAATGAAGGTTTTGAGCGATTATGAGAATGGAAAGAGGGAAAATGCCACAGAATTAGTAGCATTATTCAATGACTTTCTTGTTCAAACTACGGAACAGCAGAAGCAAATGAGGGAGACGGAAATAGCCCTAGATGAAAAAAGGATTAGAGAAGCGGAAGAGAATATGAGAAGGAGAAAAAAGCTAGAAAAACTACTGATAGATTTGAATGAGAGAGTGCAAATTGAGGCGGATTTACCGAAGAAACAAAAAATCACCCAGTCACTATCAGCTGCGCAGAAAGTAGATTCGCTCAAACTGAGTCCCAAAAACTTTCCTGTTATAAAATTGAATGCCTTGAAGAGATCGTCGTTGGAGAGTCGAGACGAATTGAACTCAGAGAGTGCTTCTGAAGCAAGTATAAGGGAACCCAAAATTAAATTGAGTGGTAAGGAAAAAGGGGGGAAGAGGGAAATGAAATATCAGAAAATATTTTCGAAGGGGCGAAATAAAAAGAAGAATCGTAGAGTGAGCTTTTCCTCTACTTCGTCAAATGAATCTATTTATTCGGAAAGCTCGAAGGGTTGTAGTTCGAGTGCAGATAGCTCTGGAGACTCGAGTAAAGCTAGGCAAGGGAGAAGACAGGATAGAAAATGGAAAGGGAAATATGATAAGGTAAAGAGAATACCAGTAGCAGAATGGAAAATTAAGTATGATGGGAAAGATCAGGGGCGAAGACTCGCGGAATTTCTAAAAGAAATAAAAATGAGATGCAATTCGGAAGATATTACAGAGCGGGAGCTACTCCGAAGTGCGATTCACCTTTTTTCTGCTCGCGTTAAGGACTGGTTCATAGACGGTTATGAAAATCGCGAATTTCGAAATTGGTCTGAGCTAAAACGCGAACTAAAATGAGAATTCTTACCGCCTGATTTAGATTTTCAAATCGAGATACAGGCCAGTGCACGTCGACAGGCTTGGGGGGAAAGGTTCGTGGATTATTTCCACGAAATGCAAAAGTTTTTTCATTCGATGACGAGGCCGATCTCGGAACGTCGGAGATTCGAAATAATCTGGCGCAATATGCGTTTTGATTACAAAAATGCAATGACGGGAGCCAATATCAAAAACCTAAGCAAATTAAAAAAAAATCGGACGAATTATCGACGAGAACAATTGGAGTATGTTCCAAAAGCCTCCCGATACTTCGAATCGTGCAAAAACAAACCAAATTTGCGAAATTTCCTCTAATAATCAACTCAATTCAAAAGCAAACAATAGTTTCAAAAACAAGCCCAAGCTGAAGAAAGGGAACAAAATCGGGTGAAGGAATCAAAGGAGGGGAGACAGGGGAAAAATGTGGATTCGGGAGACCCAATGGAAGGTTCGACAAAGGGTACTTTGAATGCGTTGGCTGACAACTACAAACGACCGCCAATTCGCACTTGCTATAATTGCAAGGTAGCAGGGCATCATTATGTAGAATGTCTAGAAGATAGAAGAAAATTCTGTCGAATCTGTGGTTTTGCCGAGGTTTTGACGCACTTCTGTCCATACTGCCAAAAAAACGATTTTAATCCACCTAACAGTGTAATGGGACATTTCTTATAACTCTTATCACTCTCTTCGGATATTATATCGTTTGAGAACATTTAGAACTTGATGCTTCGCGATGTTTTTGATAACACATAATACATGGGACAGTGGCAGGACTCAGAGAATCGCTCAAATCAGCATGGGACAACATCAGTCCTAGAAATCTCAAACCAAATCAATGGGAAAGCGAAAAAATGGCCCATAAAATAGACATACCAACGAATTATTGCTAATGCCCTGTTAATAAAATATCTAAATTGTGGTGGAAAAACTGAATTTTCCTAAAGGGGTTATATATTTACTGAGCCAAAAAAAACGAAATTGCTAGAGCCCATCAAACATATGTTCATATTTGGCTGATAAAATCCTGGTTTCAATGTATTATAATAGATATTCAGCATTCGAAGAAGTTTCTTGTGAACGAGTGTAGAACGATTTTATCTCTACTTACTTGAAGTCAGCGGCGTAGCCAGAAAATCGGTTTGGTGGGGGTTTGGTGAAAATCGATCATACTGTCCAAACGGCATAATTCCGAAACCGTAATTTTTGAAGTTTTAAAATTATGCAGAAATATTTTTTCAGAAAATAGCAACAGAGTTCGTGTCTTTAGCGAATTTGTTGAGACTTTATTGTAGTCATGAATATCAACCTGAGAAAATTCACCATAAATACTTCTTGGACGATATACCGTCAAAATTACTTTATCAAATGATGCGCTGTTTAACGTTTGTAAAACTCATTGAAGATACTAAACCTCCGAAATTGGCGGTTTCAAAATGACCTATACATATAATTGGTCATACAACAAAAATCAAATGCTCATCAAAATCGATAAGAACCTGCTAGAGTCGAATGGAAATCGTCATTTTTCATATATTTCTCTCTACATTCGGAAAGTGTTATCGCCGTTATTAATCATATTACGTTTCCGTCTCAACTCGACGCATTCCCAAAATAAAAACCTGTTTTAATCCACCAAGTGGTGCAATTGTGCTTTTCTCATTTGTCCAGACTATGATTCCATGGCTGGTTATGTGCAATACAATGGTGGAAATGAATATTACATGTTCAGTACGATTTGCACATACATACAATGGATCGACAGCCACGATCTTGAGATACTAGGTGATACTGAAACATCGCTTGAAACCAGCGGCGGATCATGGAGAAAGATCCGGGTGGTCCAGGTCCTGCCGAAAATTTTCAACTTGTTAAGAAATTTTAAACTAGTTTTAATTTTAAAGTAGCAACCCCTCACTGCATACTCGCTCCGGGCCGGTATGATTGACGATTTTTAGAGTGATTACATAACCTTTCTATATGAGAAAGGCAAAAATGTATCAAAGTCTAAAAAAGTCAATTTTTGTCAAACATCTCAATGTTTCATGCATTTTAAAGTCATTTGGCATCAAAAATACAAATTTGATTTTGAAAATTTTTCATTTCAGTTTATATGGGAATATGCTGCGTGATTGCACTCTTAAACTCGTAACCTCGGAACCGGAAGTCCAATCAATAAAAAAAATTCAATAGCAGGCGATGGGAAGGTTGTACCTTTCATTTGAGACTAACTTTGCACAAATCGGTCCAACCATCTCTGAGAAACAGAGGTCACATTTTTTTCCACATACACACATACACACACAGACATTTTCCGATCTCGTCGATTGGCATATGACACGGCCCTCCGGGTCGGGATTAGATTGACGAATTTTAGAGTGAATGAGAAAGACAAAAACATTTTTAGCAAATGTTGAAAGTTATGCATTTTTTTGGTGAGGAGTTCTATGTTTCATAGACATTAAATCAATTTTAACTTCGCTTCCTATTAAATAAAGACCCTTATTACAGTACATCACTACAAAAACGAGCTCAATTTGAAAAGAAATCTGAGGATTATGATTGATTACAGAACTCTGGAATTTTCTATTGGAATGTTTTCAGGCAGGAATTTGATATTGATGCTATTAGACAACTGTGAAATCAAGACCAATAGATCAGTTACATATCAGGAGGACCCCATTCCGACAATTTATCAAAAGTCCTCATGATGTTTACAACAACAGGTTATCAAACTACGGATCAGATAATTGTTATTGTAATATTGAATTAAATCAGTTTGCATCAATAAATTTTCAACAAAAATTAAATATTTTTTTGGGTGTGGTGGGGGGGGGGGGGGGGGGGTTGTATGGTGTTAAACCCCAAAACCTTCTCTTGGCTACGCCGTTGCTTGGAGTTATTTATTTTGCTTTTCATTTTCCGATATGTTTCAAATCAATCCGATGGTTATAAGTTGGAAAAATTGCAGTCAGAAGGATCGCACAAATGAGCATTTTTGCACTGATAAGTTATCAAGTTCCTTCCAGACAACTTGGAAGTGTTCGGTGATTATTTCTAGCGGTTGTAGATAGAAAAATGAAATACAAAATTAGTTTTATCGAAATAATGTTTGGCTTATTTCAATGGATTATTACTATATTGAACAATAAATAGGCGACAAAGAGTAATCCACAAACAACAAGCCATAACTTTTAAAGTATTCAAAATAGATATTTGAAGTCTTCAGTAAAGTTATTCGCAAAAGTAAGAGCTACAAATTTGCTGAAGGCATCATTTCGATATAATCACTTCCAAGAAAATTTGTGAAAATATCTCACTCATAGGGTGATTAATCAGTAAAAGCACAATACCAAAAGAAAGGGCATATTGCCTCCATTATATTCTCCGAAGATACTATTGACCTAAAATAAGCCGTTTTGGCGTTAATAATAGATAACATGTTTTTCGTCATATTTCTGGCAATGGAAAATGATAAAAATCTTTCGTCCGCATTTAATGTTTAATATCTCTTTTGATAATAGTCCGATTTCAACAATCTATAGCTTGTTGGAAAGGTATTCGTTTAAGCTACATAAAAACATATAAATTGTTAATCTATATTGTTAATTTTGGCAGATAATTTAAAAAAACTGCAAAAAACGCCATTTTTACGCATTCAAACATTCATATCTTGGAAACTAAACATCAGTATCAAAAACAAATTAATAGCGTTCATACTGTTTTTTAGTTCTTTCATTTAAAATTGGTTTGGATAAGATCGGTTCAGCCATTGCTGAGAAACACGAATGAGAATTTGTCCGTTACATACACACACACACACAGACACACACACACACACACACACACACACACAGACATTGTCCCAAATCATCGAGCTGAGTCGATTGGTATATAAGACTCGGCCCTCCGGGCCTCGGAAAAAATCTTGAAAGTTTGAGCGAATTCTATACATTTCTTTTATAAGAAATGTAAAACGAGAAGAATTCAGCTTGAGGAGGCAAGTTGAATTGCCACCAACAAAACCTCCAACTCCGAAAATGTTGTAAACGATCTACTGGCGAATGGGCTCAAACCGTTCCTGGAAGAAGAATATTATTCCGACATGTATATTGATGAGATTTTTATTCGACTCGGCTCTGACAATCGCCCATTTGCAAGAATATTTGTCATGGGTAAAGAAATCGTAGGGTTATTGGACAGCGGAGCTCAAAGAACAGTGCTGGGAATCGGTTGTAAAAATCTTATTAAATCCCTAAAACTTCAAATTTTTCCTACCGATGTGTCTGTTAAAACTGCGTCAGGAACATCAATAGAATTTGAAGGGTGTGTACATTTACCTGTTACCTTCAACAACGAAAATAAAATTATTCCAGCTCTCGTTGCCCCCAAGTTGAAACGTAGATTGATACTGGGGTATGAAGATTTCTGGAAAGCATTTCGAATTCAGCCAGCAATGAAAGATAAGCGAGGAATGAAGAGAGAGGATCAAGCAGTGAGAATGAGGGTATAATTGAGGAAGTGAGTGTAGCGAGGGAAGAGGAAGGTACTGCTACTCTCACGGAAGAGCAGAGAGCTGCTCGACAAGGTAAAAGCTCAGTTCAAGGTTGCTCAGGAAGGAGAAGTACTGGATGTCACTCCTCTTATCTCACACAAAATTGAACTGAAAGAAGAGTTTAGTAACTCACCACCGGTGAGAATCAATCCGTATCCCACTTCACCGGAGATGCAGAAGAAGATTAATTTCGAGCTCGACAAAATGCTAACCCAAAAGGTTATTAAACCCTGCCGAAGCGATTGGTCACTTAGCACAGTCCCAGTGATCAAACCGACAGGTGAAATTCGTCTGTGCTTAGATGCGAGACGATTGAACGACCGGTCTCGGAGGGACGCTTACCCTCTTCCTCACCAAGACCATATACTGAGCCGACTGGGAGCAAGTCGTTATTTGTCAACAATTGACTTGACAAAAGCTTTTTTGCAAATACCACTCGAACCCAGTTCGCGAAAGTATACGGCCTTCTCGGTGTTGAGCAGAGGGTTGTTCCAGTTTACCAGGCTACCCTTTGGACTAGTCAACAGTCCAGCGACTTCCCAAGTAGCAATTGCAACTTGTTGAAAGTATTAAATGTTGCACAACTGCTACACAATATTTTTTATTGTTGGATATATTTGAAAATAATTTCCACGTGTTTTTAAACTGATTGTGCAACTATGTAACTATAGAGCTGGCCAATAGTGTTAAGTATGCAAACATCAATAACAGTTGTGAAACTAGTCAGAAACTTTGCTAACTTGCACAAACAGTCTAACAAGTTGCAAATGCCTCTTTGTTTGTCATTCCACCCTTAAACAGAACTGTCCAACTACCGAGTGCTCGACAAATGGCACAGCTATTGTTTTCATTATTTTGCTGCAATTAAGAACATGTTGCACAACATACAAACAAAGTGCGCTTTTTCCATAACATAGTTGTTACCAAGAGAGTTACAAATACTATACAGTAACAAAGCGTGCTACTTGGGTTTGTCACGACTGATGGATCAAGTCCTGGGGTATGGTGAACTGGAACCGAATGTGTTCGTGTACCTCGACGACATCGTTGTGGTGAGCGAAACATTCGAAGCACACCTCCGAACCTTATCAGAAGTGGCCAGACGATTAAAATTGGCCAATTTATCAATTAATTTGGGGAAGTCGAAATTCTGTGTGAGCGAACTCCCATACCTTGGCTATATTCTTTTTCCGGAGGGCTGGCGTCCGAACCCAGATAGAGTGGATGCTATCATAAACTATGAGCGTCCCACTTCACTTAGATCGCTTCGTCGCTTTTTGGGAATGGCGAATTATTATAGACGCTTCATCCCCAGTTTCAGCGAAATGTCTGCTCCACTCACTGATGTTCTCCGCAAGAAACCGAAAACACTGACACGGAATCCGATAGCCGAGCAAGCTTTCATCAGACTAAAGGAGAGTTTGATCGCGGCGCCCGTACTGGCGAACCCAAATTTTAACTTGACCTTTCAAGTTCAGACTGACGCGAGTGATAGTGCCATCGCAGCTATCTTAACACAACAGCATGAAGATGGGGAGAAAGTGATTTCTTATTACTCGCAAAAGCTCTCTCCGGCACAACAAGCGTATGCAGCCTCAGAGAAAGAGGGGTTAGCTGTACTATCAGCCATTGAAAAATTTCGCCCTTTCATTGAGGGAACTCACTTTCTTGTCGTGACGGATGCATCTGCTCTTACCCATATTATGAAGGGTAAGTGGCGCACATCATCTAGGTTGAGTAGGTGGAGCATAGAGTTACAGGGGTATGACTTCGAAATAAAGCACAGGCGCGGGAAAGATAATATCATTCCCGATGCATTATCGCGCTCGCGGGAAACTGATGAGCTTGAAGTAGGAGTGGACGCTTGGTACTCTGATATGTACAACAAAGTCCGTGCGTCTCCAGCGGACAATTTGGATTACAAAGTGGAAGAAGGACAGTTGTATAAATTTATACCCACCAAAACCGAAGTGTTGGATTATCGCTTCGAGTGGAAGCTTTGTGTTCCGGAGAAATCACGAACCGATGTTCTCCGAAACGAGCACGATAAAGCGCTTCATGTCGGCTACGATAAACTTTTGGACAAGATTCGAACACGATATTTTTGGCCAAAGATGGCTACGTCGGTTAGGAAATATGTCGAGAATTGCCGAGTTTGTAAAGAATGCAAACCGTCCAATGTGTCACAGCATCCAACCATGGGGAATCCACGTCTAGCTACCAAACCCTTTCAAATATTGGCAATTGATTTTATCCAGTCGCTGCCACGATCGAAAGCAGGGAACACGCATCTGCTTGTGCTGCTAGATCTTTTCTCGAAATGGACTCTTTTAGTGCCAGTGAGAAAAATATCCACTCAGCTAGTTGTAAAAATTCTCGAAGAACAGTGGTTCCGACGATTTTCGGTTCCCGAGATCCTCATTAGTGATAATGCGTCAACGTTTCTCAGTAAAGAGTTCAAAGGTTTCCTAGAGCGTTATCAGGTGAAACATTGGGCCAACTCGAGGCATCACAGCCAGGCCAATCCTGTTGAGCGCTTGAATTGCAGTATAAATGCCTGCATACGGACGTATGCGAGAACAGATCAGCAACTCTGGGATACGAAAATATCCGAGGTAGAGCTCGTGATCAATAACACTTCGCATTCGTCTACTGGTTTGACTCCGTATAAAATATTGTTCGGCCATGAGCATGTTCGTTGCGGAGATGAACATCGGCGAGATGTTGACTCGCATGACCTGTCTGAAATGGACAGAAATACACAAAAATGTAAGGTGGATCAAATTATTCATGAAATTTTACGAAAAAACTTGCAAAAAGCCCATGAGAAGAGCGCCCGAGCGTATAATCTGCGGTTCCGTAAACGTTTTTAAACGTAATTTTGTCCAATCTTCTGCCGGCGAGTCGTATAATGCCAAGTTGGGGCCACCGTACGTCCCGTGTAAGGTTATATCAAGTCGTGGCACTAGTTCGTAATAGCTGGTTGACGAGCAGGGTAAGAATCTCGGAATATTTTCGGCCGCCAACCTGAAGCCGGGTATTCCCGACAAATAGATTTTCGGAAAATAGTTTTTCGCACTTTTTAAGGGTGTTTTCACTCGTAAAGCACTGAGATTGTCTGATATCTGTTGAGGTTTTGTAAAAGCATTGTGAAGCAACGTGTCGTTTAGATAGTAATGATTGTTCTTTGTTATAGGTACCTTTATCAAAATTAGTATGTGTGAGAGAGAGCAGCGAATGGATGATACACGAATTAAAAGCCTTTTCGATCGTCTCATCTTATTATAAGGAGGAGTAGTAGTATCGTCAAATGACACTTTTCAAATGAGCAGGAGGCGAATTGGAGAAATAACTGATCGGTGAAATAAAAACAAGAAATGAAAGTTTTTCGTTCGCGATATGCAGATATTCTTCTACCGGTATTATCTGCGACTGCACACTCGAATTGGGTTGTAAATGCACTCCTGGAGATGAACGCTTAGAAGAGTAATTTGATTTAATTAAAAGATCATTCATTAATTATTTGTTAAAGGTGTAGGATGAGGATTTTTTCCTCTACCACAAAACAATTCTTTGTTTTGATTGTTGGTTAGAAGAAAAGATTCGTCAATGAATCCACGGGAGTAAGCGCATAATAGCCTTTCATTTATGGAATGAAAGCAACTATTTGATGTTCTAACGCAAAATTGTTCGTTTTTGTGTGTATCGAGTTCATGAAAGGTGCAACTCAACCCTGGACTGGTTTTTCGTAAGGAATAGTGTTTGTAAATTAATTAATACCTTGAGTATTAATTAATTTTGGGGGGGGGGGGGGGGGGTAGATGGTAGTGTTACCGTTGTGGCACAACTCTCATGGTAACCGTATTTGAATTTACCGTTATTTTGTATTATTGTTACTTGTTTGTTTGTGAGTTTAAGGAATGTTATTTAATAAAAGTGTAAATAAATATATTGAATAGACAAACACGTTAAAAAGAGGCTAAGCTCTTTTTAACGTGTTTGTCTATTCAATATATTTATTTACACTTTTATTAAATAACATTCCTTAAACTCACAAACAAACAAGTAACAATAATACAAAATAATACAAAAGGTTAAAAATAATAAATAAATAATAGATACACTCCAAGACAGATTAAAATTAGCGATTTCAAGAACAAAATTTGTTATATCCTACACATCACACGGCACACTACTCTGATGCTGCTACCAAAAGAGAATATTATTGTCGCGATGACAAGATGGAAAAGAAAGGGAACTGAAAAGGGAGAGGAGACGAAAAGAGGAAAAGGGACTCAGCTACTGGGTCGGGAAAAACTACACGGTCTTTCCCACTTTAGACGTCGAGTGAACAACACGACTTTATAAAAGTAAAAATCTAAAATTTTGTGAATTATAGTGAGGAAAATCTATATATATATATATATATATATATATATATATATATATATATATATATATATATATATATATATATATATATATATATATATATATATATATATATATATATATATATATATATATATATATATATATATATATATATATATATATATATATATATATATATATATATATATATATATATATATATATATATATATATATATATATATATATATATATATATATATATATATATATATATATAAAAGTCAATGTTTGTATGTATATGATTTATAGACTCAAAAAACGGCTCAACCGATTGCAGTAAAACTGTGCACATAGTAGGCGTTTGTTCTGGAGCGTGTTTGTGTGCTATTGGTTGGGAATTATCTGCCCGCCAGATGGCGCTTCGGAACAAATTGTGTTTTCCTCCTATTTCGTTGAAAGTCGCAGCAACGCGCGATGGGTATTAGCTAGTTATATGTATTGGAAGATTTGTGCTAACGGACTTGTACGTCGAATCAGGTATGATTTGTAGACAGAGAGCCTCGCTGTCTAGTAATAAAATTCCGCGAACTTACGACCACAATGTAGACCCAGTAGCCATCTAATTGTTCCCTTCCCGCCATTCAACACCTTTGTCCTCAGGACCCGCAATTCTTACCTGCAACAACGTGCGCGTGAGTTAAACGCAGTTGCCTCAGATACCGTCGCTACCATCCTACCGGATTTCGTCGGCATTCGTATCTGCCCCGTCGCTAGCAGCAAAATTCGAGAGGTAATCGAGTCCATCCCCGAAGCGCCATCCACGTGACTAACCCGCTACAGTACCGTGATCGGTACCGTCTTCGTCAGTATAAAAACCCGGCATCCCGCCGATTCTTAAGTCACCCCGGAAAAGGAGGATTCCGCTCGACATCACCATCCGAACAGCCCAGCTGGCTGGTAGTAACCTTTGCGGTGTCAACGATACCCACTCACACGTGGGCAGCACTAGCATCACCGTCCGTCGACAGCATCGGCAACCACCTTCATACAGACAGCATCATTGGCAGAAACCGTGGCTGCACAAGTATCACCCCCAAACACGTTGGCAGCGACAGCATCGCCCGCCGAATTGCCAGTAGCAGCACCAGTAGCAGTATCAGCATCCCGTCACCCGCCGGCCGGCAAACCACACACAACACACACATTGTAAGTTAGCTTAATTAATAAAAATCTGGCCAATTGAACTTCGTCCGCGATTATTGATCTCTTGATCGGTTCATCCCTTTAAAAGCCGACCCTGAAAGCGAGAACGCTACTCACGGCCGAGCTAGTCGCCCTAAAAGAGGCTGTTGTAGAGCCCACCCTCACTAGATTCCCGTGGCTTTGACCAGGGATCGAGGTCGTTAAGCGGCACCCATCTGGTGTCGCCGAAAGTAACACAACTTGTCGTACCCTGCCCCCCCCCCCCTAAACGCGTTACGTAATTTATGAATGGTCCCTTAGTAACGTTGTCTGATAAAAATACTAATATTGATAACTACAGTTCGACAAAAAAATTCTGACGAGCAATCAATTATCAAAATTATTTAGCTTATCGGTATATAGCGAACCACCCTAAGAATTCGTCTATATACTAAAAATCAGTTCATTATTGTCAAAATCACGTTTGGAATAATAAAACATATATCCATAACCTTATAAACACGAGATAAAAACACGCTTTTGCCGATATATTTTTTTTATATTATTGGACTGGGGGGAATATTGTGCAATGTATCTTTAAACTACAATAAAGACGCATCAATTTCTTCTAATAACGTTTTATTCTAAAGCGTACTTCCAATTGAAAGCATCAAATTGGCTTTCCTTATCGCAGAATACACAAAGCAAATGTTAAAAAATTCCAGTCAACTCATACGAAATCACAACTTTAAATATTCTTAAAAAATTCCATACATCAATAGTTTACGAGTAATGTGGGACTGAAAAATGGTCAATTTTACTTACTTCAATAAAATCATATTGCAAAAAACGTGAGAATTGTCTTGCGTCAAATACCACGAGAAATTTTTTTCGAGGAAGTTGAAAATGTTATTTTTAAAGCCTACTTAAAATGGGATGATAATACAATACTTTAATTACCTTTTTTGAGAAACCAGTTTCTATATTTAAGGAATAAATTAAACAACTTCAATTTCAATAACAAAATAAAATAACTGTTAACTGTTTGACCATAAATCTACGTGCAAACGCGAAAAATGCGGGAGCGGACTTGGTGGGCACAATGTAAGAACAACCACAACGAATTCTTTAGACTATGCAACATTCCGTTTCAGAAAACGATACAAGCCGTTGATTTTGATCCCTAGGACCATTTAAAAATCTAATTAAAAACACACTGAATTACCACTCATCTGCTTTCGAATAAGAAGACGATCATACAAATAAATATGCAAAGAGCTGCGTATGCAGTTTTGCCGAGCTGTAACAAAAACATCCCTGCAAAGTTAGGCTCCACTTAAAAAGTTCCATCTGGTGATTGGCTATCATTAAGAATGGCATTGGCTTTAAATTTCCTAGCAAAAACGTGATTGGAACACTTAAGTGAACCACCTGTTTTTTTCTTTTAGACAATACGCCCGGCATGTCATGCTGTTGTTAAACGACTGTTTTCTTCGTTCCTTGGAGCGTTGCAGTGGTTCTGTGTAAGAGTTGGAGTTTCGAGATAAAAAGAGCATGAGTTTCTCGGTTCTCCGATTTATGTTCATATTGTTTTCATCAGCTTATAAGTCAAACATAAAATTTCAGAAATAGATAATGTACCGTTAGTAGCACAGCTGGCTGGCTTGATTGCAGAGGGGAAGGAAGGAGCTCTCTGGCCAGGAACTTAATTCCCATTCAACAGTTCGGTATGGCTTAACGTCGCAGGCAAATAACTCTTACGTAAGTGTTGGTGACCATACTAACATAAAAATAAATTCGCGTTAAACAATTATCGAGATTTGAACCGACAATCATCGTTTCACCGAAGACACCACTTTACTAACTGAGCTAAAGCGATACATAACAGCGTGACGGTAAAGTGGCATACATAAGTTTCGCTTGAGCGTGAACGATTCAAGCGTATTGAGCCGCTGCCCGTGCATGACACGGGTACGGGACATTGCTAGGTGACGTCATATGAGTAAAATGCTCGAAGATATGACGCTCAGCGAGCTTGTTAACATGGTGTTAGAATTTAAAAGCAATTTCTTGCACTGAATCGGAATCAAAAATTTTTGAAGTCCATGTAAACAAGCTCGCTGAGCTGTCATTTTTTCGAGCATTTTTACTCATACGACGTCATCTTGCAATGTCCCATACCCATGCATGCATGAGCAGCAGCTCAATGCGTTTGGATCGATCATGCTCAAGCAACTTATGTATGCCACTTTGCCATCACGCTGTTATGTATTGCTTTAGCTCAGTTAGTAAAGGGGTGTCTTCGGTGAGACAATGGTTGTCGGTTCAAGTCTTGGTAATCATTTTATGGGAATTTTTATGTCAGTATGGTCACCAACAAATACGTAAGAGTTATTTGCCTGCGGCTTTAAGCCATACCGAACTGTTATGAGAAATAAGTTCTTGGTCAGAGAGCACCTTCCCCTCTGCAATCAAGCCAGCCAGCCAGCTGTGCTACTAACGGTACGTTAGTTGTTTCTGAAATTTTATGTTTGACGTATAATTTAAAAATTAACAAAACTCGGAAGCCCGAAACTCATGCCTCTTTGTTATCTCTAAGCTCAAACCCTTGCACAGAAGTACTGCAACGCTCTAAGGAGCGAAGAAAAAAGTCGCTTAAGAACAAACATGACATGCCCGGCGCATGTCCACCGTATTGGCTAAAAGAGAATAAAAAGAGGTGGTTCGCTGAAGTGTTCCAATAACGTTTTTGCTTGGAAATTTAAAGCCAATACCATTCATAGTCTAGAGAATTCGTCGTGGTGCTTCTGACATTGTGCCAACCAAGTCCACTGCAGTCTTTTTTCGCGTTTGCAGCACGCACGATTCATTTAATCACCTTTGATATATGGTAGACTCCATTGATTATTAACACATTTGTTCTATACGTTGGATTTTTTAATTAGGATGCAAATAATGCTTTATGCTTATAAAAGTTATTCATCTTGGTATGAACAATTTTCTATTTTCGCATACATGTTTAACAAACATATAACTACTAGGGTGGCACAAATTTTCAAATTCAGTGAAACCGATCTAGAACTACGATCACCATTAACTAAATGCAAAATTTTGATTTGATATGCTGCATTATATTTTGGCGCAAACGGTTTAAAGTTTGTAAATGGTTTAACATGGATAAACAATCAACAATATTTGAATTCGTGTAGATAGTTTCCTATGTATTCTAAAAAATGTACAATGCTAACTCCGACAGATACTAGTGCAGTGTATAACTTTTCCAAGGAAAGTAATAGGCTACGACTTCTGGTTCAAAAGCAATTCAGTATACCTACAGTGTCTATATCGTTCAAGAAAATTGAATTTATCTGAATATACTGGCTGATATTGCAATCATGTTAACCAACCTCTCATTATAAAAGTATTATTATGGCAGAGGAACAACATCTTATAGTAATTTTCTGGCTAATAAAATTTTACATGGTTTAACCTGTAGGAGAAGTATTATTAAAACCGACACCAAAAGCTTTAGATACCTTTTTACATTTCTTATAAAAGAAACGCATAGAATTCGCTCAAACTTTCAAGATTTTTTCCGAGACCCGGAGGGCCGAGTCTCATATACCAATCGACTCAGCTCGACGATTTGGGACAAAGTCTTTTTTTTACAATGGAGAAGACCTTTACGTCCTAGCCCGAGTACACGTGCTATTGGTAGGGTCCAAGCTACCGCACGGGGTGCACTGGGGGCGTGTCGGGCTCGAATAGTGACGCTGCCATTAATACCGACTAAACTCCATTGGGCTCCGCCATCGTTCCTCCCAGGAACTACCTCTCGGTATTACTTCTGGGAGGTGGCTGTACTTAATGTACTCATTCACTCTCACTCACGCGTTCATACGTCCTGTATGAGACTTACTTGTGTGCTCTCTCTATCGCACCTTGATTCACTCTCAAACACTCCACATGAGGCTGACTTTTGTGCTCGCCCCACCCATACAATGTGTTTAGGTGCGCATTTTTACTGCAGCTAAGACAACTGATCTAGATATAATTTTTATGTTTAAGGTGGGTTTAGATCTTCATACGTGGGATATACAATTGCGCGCGATGATTGTTACAGTCAGCATTCAGATCCCAAGCCGTCTTAGCGACCAGACGCGTTTCTGGAATAAAGTTTCTCCGTAATAGAAATCTCCATTAATTCCCAATAAAATGAGTTTCAATTTATAGAAAATAAATTAATTTCGTGCAAGAAGAGTTCCTACCTTTTGTGATATGCGGTTTTGGTGAAATAGTCGGTGGTTTATTGTTCGGTACGTTTTTGGATATAATCGGTGTCTGCGAGTAGCATATCGGACCCAAGATCACTCTCGATCGTGCCACTCTATTGTACCTTTGTCACTCCCCCTGGCATCCCATGTGGGACATTTTTCTTAGGCCCCACTTCTGACATACCATGCGAGGCTGACTTGTGTGCTCACCTTTTTCATTCCTTGCTAGGCTTACTTTTGTGCTAGCCTCTACCATACCATATGAGGCTGACTTTTGTGCTCACCCTTAACATGCCGTGTGAGACTGACTTGGATGCTCACTCTTCCACTCCTCTGCCACGCCATGAGGCATCGATAGCTAAGTCCCAACATACTACGCTACGACCCTCCCGTCTTGGCATGAGGCAGTCCACTTATACGCCTATACACTCACTCTTCTGTCTTGCTTCGGGGCGGCTGGGTTTACCCCTTACGCGGTTGCCAGTCGCTGCGCCAAACCTGCCTCAGCATGAACAGACCATTCACTCCCTTTTTTGCGCTTGGCCTTTTTCGCTCCAGCTAACCAATCACTAGTTAGCCGTGCCCGTCGTCTGTTGCTCGGTTCGACAGATTACCTGCAGCCTACAGGCAATCTGGATGGTAGCAGCCGAGACTGCGTTCCACTTCTCCACCGATTGACACATCCGCTGAATAAGGGTATCAGGGGTTGTGTCCCAGCCACAGACGTCAAGCATTGCTCTTCTTTCGACGTCGAACCGAGGACATACGAACAGTATGTGTTCGGCAGTTTCGTCTACACCTGGGCAGTCCGGGCAGACTGGGACCTCCGCGTGCCCGAACCTGTGGAGGTACTGTCGGAAACAGCCATGGCCTGACAGGAATTGTGTCAGGTGGAAGTGAACTTTCCCATGGAGTCTTCCCACCCAGCTCGATATGCTAGGTATCAGCCGGTGGGTCCACCTACCTTTCGAGGAGTTGTCCCATTCACGCTGCCATCTGGCGACCGAGGTCACCCTGGTGCGCTTGCGGGCTCCTCTATTTCCACGTAGCTCGAAAGACTCCTCATCTTCCCGAATGACCAGCCCGACTGGCGTCATGCTCGCTATCACGCAGGATGCATCGTGTGATACCGTGCGGTAGGCAGATATCACTCTGAGGCACATCACGCGGTAGGTGCTCTCCAGTTTCTGTAGGTAACTGGTTACCCTCAGTGCTCTTGACCAGGATAGATACGGCAACGCCTGCCAGTAACCTACGTCTACTGGCGCACACCTTTGAGCTGTTGGACATCATCCTCGATAGAGCCGCAACAGCAGTCGACGCTCTCTTGCATGTATAGTCGACATGGCTGCCGAAGGTCAGCTTGTCATCTATAATGACTCCGAGAGACTTCAGACTTCGCTGTGAAGTGATCGCGACTTCTCCCACATGGATAACTGCATGTTGTGCCGACTTGTGGCTGTTGACGGTAACTACCTCCGTCTTATGATGAGCGAGCTCCAGGCCTCTCGCGCTCATCTATTCCTCCACCGTACTGATCGCGTGTTCTGCGGTTAGTTCTACCTCAGGGATTGACTCCCCGTAGACCTCCAAGGTTACGTCGTCGGCAAAACCAACGATCTTGACCCCAGGAGGGAACTTCAGTCTCAGAACCCCGTCATACATGAGGTTCCATAGCACCGGGCCTAGGATCGAGCCCTGCGGGACTCCGGCGGTAATCGGAACCCTTTTCTGACCGGCATCGGTCTCGTATAGCAGTACGCGGTTTTGGAAGTAACTTTCCAGGATCCGGTACAGACCCACCGGTAGGCTAAGCCGGTGTAACGAGAGCGCGATGGCATCCCAGCTTGCGCTGTTGAATGCGTTTTTCACGTCAAGTGTCACTAACGCACAGTATCGAATGCCTCGCCTTTTCCGTTGGATCGCTATCTCGGCAGTATTTATCACTTAGTTGAGAGCATCCACTGTGGACTTACCCTTCCGAAAGCCAAACTGGTTGCTTGACAGGCCGTCCGTACCTTCCGCGTACGGGGCTAGCCTGTTGAGGATAATCCTCTCAAGCAGTTTGTCAGTCGCGTCGATCAGACAGATTGGTCTGTACGCCGATGGGTCGCCTGGCGGCTTCCCGGGCTTCGGCAACAGCACCAATTTCTGCCTTTTCCATCTATCGGGGAAACGGCACTCGTCAAGGCACCTCTGCATATTTTTTTCCATCCGGCCCTGGAGCTTTGTTCATTGCTAGGGATTTAGCCACTGCGAGTAGTTCTTCATTCGTCACCGGAGCCACCATTTCGGCCGTGCCCGCACTGTCTCGTAGTGTAGGTGGCCAGGGGCTTGTGGCTCGAGATGGGAAGAGTACTTCGATAATCGTCGCCAACCGGTCCGGAGACCGTTCTGGGAGTGAGGAGCCCCCTTTGGTCTTGGTCATCACTATCCAAAAGGCGTCACATCACGGATTTGCGTTGGCACTCTCACACAAGTTGTCGAAACACGCTCTCTTGCTGCTTTTAATAACCTTGTTAAGGGCCAATTTCGCAGCTCGAAACACTTCACGGCGGTTCTCTCTTGCATCCTCGGTGCGAGCTCTTTGCATCCTACGTCTAGCTCTGAGGCAGGCTGACCGTAGAGCTGCAATCTCGGCACTCCACCAGTATACCGGGCATCTGCCCTTTCTTGGCAGGGTTTTTCTCTGCATAGTGGCGTCACACGTGCGTGATAGAACAGCTACCAGCGCATCCCCGCTTAGACTGTCGGCGTTGGCCTCCAGTCCCAGGGCCGCGGTGAAAGCTTCGCTGTCGAAGTGATTGGACTTCCACCCGCGTACCTGACAGGGATCTCCAGCCTTCGGATGCTGCACACCATAGTTGATCCTAAAGCGGATTGCTCCATTCCATGCCTGGAACCAGACTCGGGCTGGCAAATGTTACGTCAATCCACGCCTCCACCCCGTTTCTACGGAATGTACTAGCGGAGCCATTATTAGCTAGCACAGTATCGAGATTCGCAAGCGCCTCCATTAGCGCTTGACCCCTGCTATTTGTACAGCAGCTACCCCACTCCACTGCCCAAGCTTTAAAGTCTCCCGCTATGACTACCGGTTTCCGGCCCACTAGGTTTGACGAGAGCCTGTCGATCATCTGGTTGAACTGTTCTATTGGCCACCTTGGTGGAGCGTAGCAGCTGCAATAGAACACACCATTGATCTTGGCAATCGCAACACCCTCGGCGGAGGAGTGTATTACCTCTTGAACCGGGAACCGTCCCGTTGTACAGATTGCCACCATTCCAGACCCGTCGGACACCCAATTGCCGTTGCCGGCAGGGATGTTGTACGGGTCTGGCGACATCTGTCCTCGACTCCGAGTCCGACTGCCACAGCAGCTGTTGTGCTGCTGCACAATGGTTAAGATTTAGCTGTGTGACGTTCACGGCTTGTTCTTATTTACCTCACTGAAGGGACACGAAGGTCCATCCATAGCATGTTTATGGGCTTGCTTCTTAGCGGTGCAGATAAGGCACTTGTGCGCCTTAGTGCAACCCCGCTCCTTATACCCCTCCTCGCCGCAGCGACGACATAGTTTGCTCCTGTCTATGCCCTTGCACTCGTAGAATTTGTGGCCGGACTCAAGGCACAGATAGCACCTATCCACTGAAGGCGGCTGGGGTATGCTAATTGGGCATACCGACCAGCCGATCTTCAGCTTACCTTTCTCGGTTACCTTTTTGGCATCCGCTGGGAAAATGTCTGTGTGTGTTTTCGTGTGTGTGTGTGTGTGTGTGTGTGTGTGTGTGTGTGAGTGTGTGTGTGTGAGAGAGTGTGTGTGTCTGTTTGTGTGTGTATATAACGGACAAATTCTCATTCGTGTTTCTCAGCAATGGCTGAACCGATCTTATCTAAACCAATTTTAAATGAAACCACTACCAAAAAGTAAGAACACTATTAATTTGTTAGTTTCCAAGATATGAATGTTTGAATGCGTAAAAATGGCGTTTTTTGCAGTTTTTTTAAATTATCTGCCGAAATTGACAATATAGTTTAACAATTTATATGTTTTTAGACAGCTTTAACGAATACCTTTCGAACAAGCTATAGATTGTTGAATTCGGGCTATTATCAAAAGAGATATTTAACGTTGAATACGAACGAAAGATTTTTATCATTTCCCACTGCCAGAAATATGACCAAAAATATGTAATCTATTATTAACGCCAAAACGGCTTATTCTAGGTCAATAGTATCTTCGGAGAATTATTTAATGGAGGCAATATGCCCTTTCTTTTGGTATTGTGCTTTCCCCCTATGAGTGAGATATTTTCACAAATTTTCTTGGAAGTGATTATATCAAAATAATGCCTTCAGCCAATTTGTAGCTCTTACTTTTGCGAATAACTTTACTAAAGACTTCAAATATCTATTTTGAATACTTTAAAAGTTATCGCTTGTTGTTTGTTGATTACTCTTTGTCGCCTATTTATTGTTCAATATAGTAATAATCCATTGAAATAAGCCAAGCATTATTTCGATAAAACGAATTTTGTATTTCATTTTTCTATCTACAACCGCTATAAATAATCACCGAACACTTCCAAGTTGTCTGGAAGGAACTTGATAACTTATCAGTACAAAAATGTTCATTTGTGCGAACCTTCTGACTGCAATTTCTCTAACTTATAACCATCGGATCGATCTGAAACATATCGGAAAATGAAAAGCGAAATAAATAACTCCAAGCAACGGCGTAGCCAAGAGAAGGTTTTGGGGTTTAACACCATAAAACCCCCCCTCCCCACCACACCCAAAAAAAATATTGGATTCAAGTTGAAAATTTATTGATGCTGACTGATTTAATTCAATATTACAATAACAATTATCTGATCCGTACATCGATAACCTGTTGTTGTAAACATCATGAGGACTATTGATGAATTGTGGGAATGGGGTCCTGATATGTAACTGATCTATTGTTCTTGATTTCACAGTTATCTAATAGCATCAATATCAAATTCCTGCCTGAAAGCATTCCAATAGAAAATTCCAGAGTTCTGTAATCAATTCTAGAGATGTACTGTAATAAGGGTCTTTATTTAATAGGAAGCGTAGTTAACATTGATTTAATGTCTATGAAACATAGAACTGCTCACCAAAAAAATGCATAAATTTCAACATTTTCTAAAAATGTTTTTGCCTTTTTCATTCACTCTAAAATTCGTCAATCTAATACCGACCCGGAAGGCCGAGTGTCATATGCCAATCGACTCAGTTCGTCGAGATCGGAAAATGTCTGTGTGTGTATGTTTGTGTGTGTATGTGTGTATGTAGAAAAAAATCTGTTTCTCAGAGATGGCTGGACCGATTTGCACAAAGTTAGTCTCAAATGAAAGGTACAACCTTCCCATCGGCTGCTATTGAATTTTTTATTGATTGGACTTCCAGTTCCAGAGTTACCAGTTGAAGAGTGCAATCACACATAAAATTCATATATAAACAAATAAAAAATTTCCAAAACCAAATTTGTATTTTTGATGCCAAATGACTTTAAAATGCATGAAACATTGAAATTTGATGTAAACTCGAAAAAAATAATTTTTGGCTAAAATTGACTTTTTTGGACTTTGGTACATTTTTGCCTTTCTCATATAGAAAGGTTATGCAATCATTCTAAAAATCGTCAATCATGCCGGCCTGGAGGGAGTATGCAGTGAGGGGTTGCTACTTTAAAATTAAAACTAGTTTAAAATTTCTTAACAAGTTGAATATTTTCGGCAGGACCCAGACCTCCCGGATCTTTCTCCATGATCCGCCGCTGGTTTCAAGCGATGTTTCAGTATCACATAGTATCTCAAGATCGTATTTTGAGAATGCGTCGAGTTGAGACGAAAACGTAATATGATTAATAACGAGGATAACACTTTTCGAATGTAGAGAGAAATTCATGAAAAATGACGATTTCCATTCGACTCTAGCAGGTCCTGATCGATTTTGATGAGCATTTGATTTTTGTTGTATGACCAATTATATGTATAGGTCAAATGTTCAAAAACAGTAATTTAAGGTCAAGATAGCATCATTTTGAAACCGCCAATTTCGGAGGTTTAGTATCTTCGATGAGTTTTACAAACGTTAAACAGCGCATCATCAATCTCAGCAAATTCGCTAAAGACACGAACTCTGTTACTATTTTCTGAAAAATTAATTCTGCATAATTTTAAAACTTCAAAAATTATGGTTTCGGAATTATGCCGTTTGGACAGTAAGATCCATTTTCACCAAACCGAATTTCTGGCTACGCCGCTGACTTCAAGTAAGTAGAAACAAAGTCGTTCTACACTCGTTCACAAGAAAATTCTTCGAATGCTGAATATCTATTATAATACATTGAAACCCCGATTTTATCAGCCAAATATGAACATATGTTTGATGGGCTCTATCAGACGAACAAGACTGAATTCGAGTAAATCCTTTCTTGAGCATGTTTTCCTTATCATAAAGATGGAAATATGCAAAAATAAAAAGTTCATCATAATCAGAAATAGTTATCAGACTACATCAAGGGACGGGAAGAATATTATAACAGTCACCCTAAAATACACCATGAGACTGATAAAAATGGGTCTTTATTGTATGCATTATTCACTGTGTTTCACATTAATAGGTACATTCTATTTTTGGGGATTTTTTTATTGCATCGAACTACAACAATTTTTAGGTAGTTTTCAAGGGGTTATTTTATAGACTATGAAATTTGGCGAACCTATTCCAATTCGTATACCAATTAATTGGTATAGGGTAGAAGTATCATTCTTCGCCCCCTCCCTAATTTTCGCTCCCCTTGCAGAACAATCACAAATAATTCTCTCTGCTTTACGATCTGGAACTCCGCTTTCGACTATTACTGAAAAACAAACTAAGTCGAATAAAATATGAAAACTGCCCTATTTTCAACAAAAATATTTCATAACGTATTTTTAATCGCAAATAAAGTAGTACCTGTAGAGCACTTATTTTCCTGAAAACTAAAAATGGTGACAATTTTTTATCGCGGGCAAAGTTGTATAAATTTTGTGAGTAAGCGTTAGAATATTCAATAGTATTGTTTTTAAGCATTGCAGGAATACATGTCAACGCACATCCGCGATTATTACCTTTCTTTAATTAAGTTTGAACAATTTTAAAAAGTGAAAATTAACGCAAGATGAAACTCAATTCTAATCTTCGCCCCTGGCGAAATCCCATATAGCGTTCTTTTCTTCGTATGGGTTTCTATGTTCGCCCCGTTCCACAGTGGTCACAAAGCAGACTATTGATTTTAGTTATGTGAAGTCTTTCAGGAAATTTCTTCAAATAAAACGCTCTTTCTTTTAATCACATCGGATCGTTGACTAATCCCCTTAATAGTTAGTTACGAAATTTATTTTCTTCAATAATTCAGATAGAAAAATACTCACTTCAATTAAGTTGTAGAAAAACTTACCAGGAAGATTTCTTTCGGAAACTCTTGGTTTTCGAGATAAAGGGCGTTGTTTGTGAAAGGCCCCTCAAAACAGTTTTTTCACCATAACTTCTATTATGGAGCTTCAAGCGATTTCTGATGTTCTAGAAAGTAATATAGACGGCTGAAATAGACAATTTTCTAAAATACCATAACCTGTTTTCGCTTCGCTTTTCGCTATTTACAGAGCTATTCACTCTTTCTAAGGTCAACATCTCTAAACCGAGTAAAAACGGATAAACTACCTTTTTTATATACTGGAAAAATAAGAGCGCCCCAAGACTGCTCTCTATCTATTCAGTTGCAGTGAAGATAATCAGAGTCTGCAATCTATCTTTGAATCCAGCGCAGTTGTTTTCAATTTCTAAAATATGTTATTAACAATTCAATTAAAGTATATCAATTATAATTAGAAAACCTTTTACAAACGTAATGTTTTACGAATGTATATTCATGATATGCGGATTCTAAACAGCACCGAGCAGGTTTCTAGGCTTTCTCTGTAAGGAAGATAAAACCTATCAAAATACAACCTCTCCATTCATTTTTAATAGTTTATAGAGAAATAAGCCAAAAATTAATTCGTTTGGAAAGCCTTAATCAAAAAACAAATACAACGGAGTTTCTGTCTGTGATTAAGGGGTTTTATATATTGAGGTGCAGGACAAAAGAGAAAAATTTGAAATTTTATGAAGGTATGTAGTAATATTTATATCAAATACTTATTATACGTCTAGCGTACTACAATGTCTATTTTGCAAAACCCACTTGTGAACATGAAAAAATATTAATAGGGTGAGTGCTCCTATAGTTGAGGTGCACCAATAGTTTCAGTAGTGGGTTATACGCCTAACTAAGGTACCAACTATCAACAAATATTTTTTTATCGATTCATCGCACTAAAATTATGCGACAACAAAACTGGTATCCGTGAAATTTGCTCAAAAAACTTTAAAAAAATTGATTTTCTTTGAATTTTGAATAGGTGCTCCCTTGCACTTATATTTGACATAGTGTACCTATATTTGCAAGTCCCATAAGAAATCAATGAGATTTGCAACAATAGGACCAGAAATTATTATTGGTACATGTATTCCTACAGTGGTACAAGCGGTTTTGAATACATAAATTGGTTATTAAACAATCTTTATATTTTCCTATGAAGTAGGGATTGAAAGCTTTCGTTACATTACATTACATTACATTGCCCATAGGTCTATTCATCGATTTTTAGCAAAAAATTTCCTTGAGTATGCGACTATTGGTACATCCACCCTAATTGTCGAAGTTATAACCAGTTCCACAAAAGCATGTTTCCTCTAAGAGATTTGCCGTGACTACGATTGCTGTATAACAGCTCAATTGAAAACATAAAAACAAAAAGATCAGTACAGGCACTTGTGGTGTCCTTGAACTATGCATTGTAATTTTTTTATTTTTGTGAACGGGGACGATTTCTCCAAAAAATCCACTATTTTTCTATTATCACTGAGATTTTTTTTAAGAAATTCATAACATTGATATGAAAATTTTGACGAAAAAATGGAATCATTCAAGGACACGACAGTTTTTTTTTCAATTTGTTTATTTGATAAGGCACGTATGCGTTAGCTTAAAGGTGCCATTTTTTCATTGTTTTACATTTTGAATTTCTTAAAACTAGGGGGTTACACATTTCAATATTATTTTGTTTTATATAATGAAAATAAAAAAAAACTTTACAGCTAACTTATACATATAAAAGAGGGTATAATATAATATTCGTAAGATTTGGGGGACGGATCATTTTGTGTGTTCTTTTTATAGTAATTCACTTTATGATTTTTAGAAGGGAGATTGTAGGAGAAATTAATTATTAACTAAGTGGAACATTTTACAAGCTTATTAACTAGAAATAACTAGAGAGAGTGGTTCAAGATTAGGGGGAATTAATTAGGGCTATTTTAAAGTAGTGTTACTGTTGTGCATTTCTTAACGAGATTAAATATTGATCAGCTAAAACTAGAAGATAGGGGGGCACATAAGTTTTGGGAAGATATTCAAGGGGAGAAGGGGGTGAAGTCATACATCTGTGTATCAGAGACATGGGAGGGAGGGTGGACAAGGCTGAAGGGGGAGGGGGGAGATATAAACTTTCAGTTTCCGGCATCAGGAATTAACGGCCAGGATTACAGATTCGAACGGATTGATCAACTAAAACTAGAAGATAGGGGGGCACATAAGTTTTGGGAAGATATTCAAGGGGAGAAGGGGTGAAGTCATACATCTGTGTATCAGAGACATGGGAGTGAGGGTGGACAAGGCTGAACGGGGGGGGGGAATATAAACTTTCAGTTTCCGGCATCAGGAATCAACGGCCAGGATTACAGATTCGAACGGATGTATCAAGTATTGGGACGCTGGGCGGTTTTCCTCGAGCCAGCAGGGATTCCTCCAGACGATTTCGTAGTACGGCTCAGATACGCATCGGAAACACACCGCGCTGCGCGTGTGATGTTGTACTGTAGATCTCGTGTTGTTGGTTCATTCGACAGATGTTTTGTCTCGTCTTGGAGTCGTATCAAACCATCGTTGGGGTACGGTAGGCGGAAGAGGGCACTTCTGGGAATGATAAGAGAAAAGATAGGGGCATTTAAATTTGGATATTGATGGTTTTGAGGAACGTGTATATAAGTGACATGTAGAGAATATCGCGGCTTGTTAGTACATCTCAAACCGGGACATTGGGTGACCTTCCTCGGGCCCGAAGGGAATCGAATAGTTGAGATCTGGCAGAACAGTACTCGGCGCATGCCCAGACAACATGTTCGATTTCGTGATAACCGTTGCCACAAGCGCAGATACCGCTATCCACGAGCCCAATACGCCAGAGATGCGCGTCCAGCGTGTAGTGATTGGACATGAGCCGAGACATCACGCGAATGAAATCCCGACCCACATCCATCTCCCTGAACCAAGGTTTCGTCGATACCTTAGGGATTATCGAATGTAGCCACCTTCCCAGTTCACCATTGCTCCATTAAGTTTGCCAACTTTCGAGGGTTCTGTGATGAGTAATACTGAAAAATTCGCTGAAGCTAACTGGTCTTTCATATATGTCACCTTGTAAAGCGCCCGCCTTAGCTGAAGAGTCCGCTTCTTCATTACCTGGAATGGAGCAATGCGAGGCAACCCAAACTAAGGTAATCTTGTACGATCTTACAGACAAAGCACGTAGGCGCTCCCAGATTTTCCCCAGAAAATATGGAATGTGCTTTCTAGGTTTCATTGAACGGAGAGCCTCGATTGAGCTGAGGCTATCCGAGACAATAAAGTAATGATCGGTGGGCAAAGTATCAATGATCCCAAGGGTATACTGAATGGCAGCAAGTTCTGCGACGTAAACTGAAGCAGGATCATTGAGTTTGAATGAGGCGGTGAGGTTTTGATTGAATATACCGAAGCCAGTGGAGCCATCGAGGCTTGACCCGTCGGTGTAAAACATCTTGTTGCAGTCGACTTCTCCAAATTTACTATGAAAGATGCTTGGGATCACTTGCGGACGTATGTGATCCGGGATTCCACGAATCTCGTCTTTCATGGATGTGTCGAAGAATACAGTTGAATCAGAAGCATGAAAGAGATTGGCACGGTTGGGATAGTGTGAACAAGGATTGATATTTTGTGCCATGTAATCGAAGTACAAGGACATAAATCGGGTTTGAGAATTGAGCTCGACAAGCCTTTCGAAATTTGCAATTACTAACGGGTTCAAGATATCGCATCGGATGAGCAATCGATATGAGAGGTCCCAAAATCGATTTTTCAGCGGAAAGACGCCCGCCAGCACTTCTAAACTCATCGTATGTGTCGAGTGCATGCAACCCAAAGCAATACACAAACAACAATATTGGATTCGCTCTAGTTTGATGAAATGTATGTTCGCAGCGGAGCGGAAACAGAAACTCCCGTACTCCATCACCGACAATATTGTTGTTTGGTACAGTCTGATCAGGTCTCCTGGGTGGGCACCCCTCCATCCTTTGCTGGCACTTCTGTTTCAGATACCTAATGTGACATCCCCAGGTTCCTTTAGAGTCGAACCAGACCCCGAGATATTTGAAAGTTGAAACCTGAGCAATAGTTTGACCCATTCATTGAAGCTGTAATTGCGCTGGTTCACGCTTCCTTGAAAATAGGACTAGCTCAGTTTTCTCCGTGGAGAACTCGATACCTAGCTGGAGGGCCCAAGCAGACAAATTGTCCAAGGTATCTTGCAATGGTCCTTGCAGATCGACGGCTTTGGGACCTGTAATAGAGACCACACCGTCATCTGCAAGCTGCCTTAGCGTGCAGGGATTGACAAGACATTCGTCAGTGTCATTCACGTAAAAGTTATAGAGAAGGGGGCTTAGACATGAGCCCTGGGGAAGACCCATGTAGCTAATTCGTGATGTCGATAAATCACCATGCGAAAAATGCATATGTTTTTCAGACAGCAAGTTTAGCAAAAAGTTTAGAGTCGGTAAAAGACCATGCTGGTGCAGCTTCTCAGAAAGAATTTTGATAGAAACTGAATCAAAAGCCCCCTTTATATCTAGGAAAACTTATGCCATCTGCTCTTTGCTAGCATAAGCCATTTGAATTTCTGTTGAGAGCAACGCAAGACAATCGTTCGTCCCTTTGCCTTTGCGGAAACCAAATTGTGTATCTGACAGTAAGCCATTTGCTTCAACCCAATTATCTAGGCGAAACAAGATCATTTTCTCGAACAACTTTCGGATTCATGACAGCATCGCAATCGGTCGATACGATTTGTGGTCGGAGGCTGGTTTTCCTGGTTTTTGAATGGCGATAACCTTCACTTGCCTCCAGTCATGAGGGACAATATTACCCTCAAGAAACTTATTAAATAAATTCAACAAGCGTCTCTTGGCAGAGTCTGGCAGATTCTTTAACAAGTTAAATTTGATTCTGTCTGGCCCTGGGGATTTATTGTTACATGATAAGAGAGCAAGTGAGAACTCCATCATCGAAAACGGTGTTTCGTTCGCGTTATTGTGAGGGGACGCGGCGCGATAGATCTATCCAACGGTTTGAATATTCCACACTCTCATTAGTACTGTTTCGGTTTCGTAAGCGCCGGGCCGTACTCCAAAGAGTGCTCATCGATATTTCTCTCGTTAGTCCGTCGACGAACCGACGCCAGTAGCTACGTTTTTTGGCTTTTATCAAACTCTTCATGCGCGTTTCCGCCATCGCGTACTGTCGGTAGCTAGCTGGCAGCCCATCGTCCCGGAAGGTCTTATACGCAGCGGCCTTCTCCGTGTACACGTCTGAGCACTCTTTGTCCCACCATGGATTGGGAGGACGCCCGCCTGAATTCGCGTCTGGCACGCGTTTAGTCTGAGCTTGAATCGCGGTATCGAGAATCAAGCCAGCCAGGAACCCGTACTCTTCCTCCGGAGGAAGCTCTTGAGTGCACACGATTTTGTTGGATATCGCGGATGCGTAGCTCTTCCAATCAATATTTCGTGTGAGGTCATACGAAACATTGATTGTATTCGGTGGCCCTGAACCGTTAACAGTATTTATTACGATTGGCAGATGGTTGCTGCCGTGGGGATCAGAGACTACCTTCCACATGCAATCTAACCGCAGCGATGTCGAGCAGAGGGACAGATCTAAGGCGCTCGGTCGCGCTGGAGGGGCAGGAATCCGTGTCATTTCACCCGTATTCAAAATAGTCATATTGAAGTTGTCACAAAGCTCATGGAGTAGGGTAGATCGATTATCGTCATGAAGGCAACCCCATGCCGTGCCGTGGGAGTTGAAGTCACCTAAAACTAGCCTCGGTGCGGGGAGGAGTTCCGCAATATCGCAAAGAGTCTTCTCGATCCAAGCGAATAATATTAAAATCGTGGGAGTCTAGGGTTATTTCTGAAGTGAGCCATGTCTCGCATAGGGCAAATGCATCGCATTTCAAATTATTTAGTAAGATTTTAAACGAATCGATTTTCGGGATAATGCTTCTGCAATTCCACTGTAGAACAGTGATTAAATCCTTGACCTCGTTCGATAAATTAGCCAACGAAGGATTCAATCGCTGAAAGAAGGGGCCATTTCGCAGTGAACTGCATCAAAAATGTTTTTACTGCGGGGAGAAAGCTTATCAAGATACTTTTAAGGGGGTCAGAAATGTTTAACGCTGTAAGAATACGGTCCACAATGTCAGAGAAATTTATTAAACCAGCACTGTTTTCTTTCTCTGGCTGAGATATGGGAACACTTGGGGTTTTTGATGTTCCTGGAAGTGCTGGGAACTCCTTTTCTGAGCTCAGGTTACTGAGACCGGGAGCGACTTGCTTCGGTTTTGCACCAGTACTTCCTTGAGTAGTTATTTTAGGGGGACCATGAAGAGACACCTTCTGGCCTTTACGACGAAGCTTGGAAGAGGAAATGTTCTTCCTTTTTCTACTACTTCTAGGCACAGCAGAAGATGTTCCCTCCTGGGGTTCATCACAGTCGCCTTCGTCAGTAGACAAGTTGGTAAAGATGTTCGTAGAGACAAGTGGCGTAGCTCTCTTAAGCATTTCTGCAAAAGATCGCTAAGAGCGTCCCTGAAGGGAACGCTTAAGATTTTCCTCGCGCTGTTTGTACGCGGGACATGAAGGGAGATCATGTGGGTTTCCCCCACAGTAGAGACACTTTTCGACATCTCTACCACAGGAATCATCCGCATGATTCCCACCGCATTTCCCACAGCGGGCTTTATTGCTACAATGGGAGGCTGTGTGTCCCAATTGTTTGCAATTAGTACAGTTCATGACCCGCGGCACAAAGAGGCGAACAGGTAGACGAACCTTGTCAAAGAGGAGGTAATTGGGCAGGGCAGAGCTGGCGAAGGTCACCCGATAAGAGTCTGAGTTGACGTATATTTTCTTGCCGTCAGCTGCGACTGATGCTGAATGCAAACGTTTGCATTCCAGTATCTTCACTGGCTTAAGCATGGGTCTTTGAAACAGCCTGTCCCATATTTTAGCTGGTCCTCGCAATTCAGACTCGAATCGGAAACGACCCCACTGACTTCAACCCTGCTAGCTGGAATATACACCCTGTACTCCCTCGTAAAGGGCTCGTAGCCAGCAATATCGTTTGCCTGAGTTGAACTGTTAACCACCACCCGAAGCTTATCAGGGCGAATTTTCGATATTTCTGTCACGGCCGAATACCGATCTGTCAGAACTCGAGAAATCTGCAACAGATTCAAACAAATGGCCCGGTGGCCGAGCTCGGATATACCTTGAGCCGGGGAGCCGATTTTATTTCGACGTCCATCTCACCTTGAGATGAACCGCGGTCAGGGGAAGTAATTTTTGCACGGGCCTATTACCCAGTGCACGTTATTAAGACAACCAAGAAGAGGAAACGAAAACTAATACTTAGCTTGTGTAGGTAACGGTATCCAGACGGCTTACTAGAAGAACACTGGTTCACTTCACTGACCGGCTAACGGTACTCAGAAACAGAAACACAAAAGAAGGGAAAAAATACTGAAACCTCAACTAGGCGTAGAGTGTGCAAATAACCTTGAACGCGGATTAACACTATTTGTCGCTATAGAGTGTACGGACCGATAACAAAAGACTTCTATCTCGACTGAGTGCTCGATAACGAATGACGGACACGACAGTTAAATTACAAACAATTTAAAAAAAGAAATTTGACATCGGTTGAAAACATTTTCGGCAATCGAAGTCACAGCAAAGACGTTTTTGGAAAAACATGATTTCGAGATAATCACGTGCAAAGTTTCTAGTATATACCCGGGACCTCATTAGGGAATAGTGAAATACGCTATAACGGTTCTACTACTTGGATATTTATAATAATTTGGAAAAACATTCTTAAGAACTTATACTGCCGCTCTACGTATAATTGTCTCAAGTGTATTGGGTATTCCATTGCACATGGAGTAGTTTTGCGTATAACGATAAGAAAGACAAAAGAATAGTTATTGTTTCGATTTTTGTATCTACACATATATCCTTTTAATTTAAGTGAGCATCTGTAGTCATTTTGGGCATTTTCGAAATATTTGAAAGAAATTGAAATTGTTGCTCCAAGTCAACTACCAAAAAATATATCTGTTTCATTCATGATTTACATAAAGAATATCAGTTGATAATTCCAAAATGATTTTTAAAACATATGCTTGACATATTAATTTATGTATCCATTGCATCTGCTGCAAAACCGGAAGCAAATAAATTTTTAATCCTGTGCAGTTACGAAAATGTAGTGAGAAGCCTTGGGGTGTCTTGATTTTTCTAGCATTTAGAGTATTTTTCTAGTAATGCTATTTAGTTAACGAATGGTTTGTTCGTTTTTGCACGTTGCTATTCTCGTTCGTTGGCGCGTACATCGCCTTCCTTGTTCGCGCCAAATATCGAGAACACTCTTATGGCGTTTTCGTTTTTTCTTGGTGCTACACCGGTGTAGTGCGAAGAAAAAGATAGACTGATTACACCCAAGTTTGAATGAGTGTAGCAGCGACTACACCGGTGTAGTGCACTGTCAAAAACGAATATGCCATTGGTAGTCCATGCTCTTCGTGCATCCACACTCGCGTGTGTTCTTCAACGCATTTCACGCTTGCTGATAACAAAGCACACGAGACTTTGCGAGAAAAACTTCCTGGATATGCCCTACATACTAGATGAAAGCTTGGGTTTCTCGCGAGCATTCCCGCTCGAGAATTTGCTTCATCCGGGCGCGAACGATGAAGAGCGCTAGGCATGCTCTGCCCATGATCGCAAATCAGTCCCATAAAGATAGGAAATCTTATAGAAGACGGGACAAATATGCGATCATGGGCAGCGCCATTCGTACACGCTCGCGAACGAACGGACTTGGAGTGCTTCTCGCTCGTTTCGCAACACAACACAACATAACAAGACTACAAATACAAGAGCTTGTAAGTTAACGCATTATTTGTTTGATAGTTAGTTTTTGAAAATATATAATCTGAATTTGTCTAATCTTTTCTCTATTACCAATTCTGTGATATTGTAGCATGATAGAAGTCGTGAAATTGTGCGTGGGCGCACGGGGGCGAAGAATAGAGCAAGAGGGGGGCGAAGATTAAATTTACAAAATTATGGAATAGAAATTGATTTTTAGTATTCTTTACAGATTTAACTCGCCGCGCAGATAGCTCTGAATTAGACCAGCTGGTGCCCTAAGATGATTTCGCTAGATTTTCAGAGCACTGTGCACCCAGTGCATTAAAGCAAGTGACGGAAGGTTATCGAAAAGTTTCGTGAAAATGAAAATTCCAGTTACGATGATGATTTTCCCAAACGGTTCGTTTTCGAGAGGTTGTTATTTGTTCTCTGGCATTAGGATTAGTGATAATAATTCAAATCAAGGATACTACTGGGAAGTCACCTTTAGAAAAAGTCGATGTCGAAGTAAAACTATGCATGCGTGCACTTCAGAGATAGCGTGATATCTGGAGCTGCGATTTCATTTCAACGCTTTTTTGTGAAAAGGGCGATACTTACAAATGTAAACATAAGGCTTTTTTCATACATGCGAATTAGGGCTTTGAGCCGCAACAAATTAACCTAAAAATTTGGATTCTACGATATTGCTTTCTTAAACTACAGCAAACAATACAACGGGCGAAACTGTATTTTTGTTTGTTTATTTAAAGTTTCGCCCTCCACGCTAGTTATTGTAAAAAAAGTAAGGGGATACTTCAATGCTGATAGGTGGGACCGAAAAAGCAAACAATCGTCAAAGGGGCGATACTATCATTTTGTCAATTTCAATAGCAAAAACAAATTTTAATTTAATAATTTCAAATACTTTAAGAAGTTTTGGGTTTCGGTCACTGAATCATGCAATCTAGGATGTTAAAAACACAATAGTTCTTAAATAGGAAATAAAATCAAGTCTGGAAATATTCACTATTGATTTTCTTTGAATGGTGCTAGTATCGCTTTTTTCAAGAAAAGGCGTTGATTTCTTAGTTCTCAGTCGCGTTGGAAATTTGAGTAAAGTATAAACTTCAAATCCATTAAAAATTCAGTTTTCCCACCACAATGCATTGATTGGGGAATTTAGATATTTTATTAACAGAGCATTAGCAATAATTCGTTTGTATGTCTATTTTATGGGCCATTTTTTGCTTTCCTATTGATTTGGTTTGAGATCTCTAGCACCGATTTTTTTTATTCATTTCGTTTATTTGATAGGCACAAATGCGTTAGCTTGGCGGTGCCAAATTCTCTTGTTTTTACATTTTGGATATTTTAAAACTAGGAGGTTACAATGTCGAAATATTTTTTTTTATAAAAGAGAAAAATTTTACAGCTATCTTAAGACTAGAAATAAGATTCTATATACAAGAGAGGGGACAAAAGATTTTTTTTATGAAAAATTTTAAAACAAGGAATTCAATAGTAATAGTTTTTAGGAAATATTTACAGTTATCTTAAAACTAACAATATAGTTTGGTACACAAAAGGGGGAACAAAAATTTATGAAAAATTTCACAGGTGTTTTAAAACTAGGGATACAATTCTATTTACAAGATGGGGGACAATAATTTCAACAAAGAGGTAAAATTACAACTATGTTAAAACTAGGAATACGGAATACAAATTTAAACTTTTTTACCGGAGACTTTTGCTTGGTCAAGATATTCAGAGGGGGGCTTATTTCCAAAAACGGTGTAGAAGCAGTTGTATCAAGGACAGGGGAGAGAAGGCGTAGATGGTGACCGGGAGAGAAGAGCAAAACTTGCAACTTTCGGACAAACGGGAGATCAGCGAAACCAATCAGCGCCTCAGTCTAGTAGGTCGGATTGGCGGATGGTATTCTTCGGACCCGCGGGGAATCCTTCAAAAGTCATCGGACTTCGAGTCGCTCTCGGTTCAGTTTCCGTAGTGGTAAGGGCGACGGCGGTCACATAGTGGCAGTCTGGAGCTGATCGGTTCCACACGGCAGGAGGAAGTTTCTAAAAACGAGAAATAAAAAGAGAGGGGCTAAATTGGGATATTTATCGTTTTTATGAAAGTATAAATAAGGGACATATAGGGGAAATCACGATTTGCCAGCATATCTCGGATTGGGACATTGGGTGGTCTACCTCGGGCCAGAAGGGAATCCTTTAACTGAGACCTGGCGTCCAAATACCCGGCGCATACCCAGACAACGTGCTCGATGTCGTGATAGCCCTCGTCACAAGCGCACAGACTACTCTCCGCAAGCCCAATACGCCGCAAATGCGCATCTAAGGTGTAGTGGTTGGACATAAGTCGGGACATTACACGAATAAAATCCCGACCCACATCCATCCCCCTGAACCAAGGCTTCGTTTATACCTTTGGGATAATCGAATGTAGCCATCGTCCAAGTTCACCATTGCTCCACGAGGTTTGCCAACTGTTGAGTGTCCTCTGACGACAAATTCTAAAATATTCGTTGAAGCAGATTGGTCTTTCGTATATGTCACCATTTAATGCGCCCATCTATGCTAATGAGTCGGCCTTTTCATTGCCCGGGATAGAACAATGAGAGGGGACCCAAACAAAGGTAATCTGATAAGATTTTTCAGATAACGTACACAAGGACGTATCTTCCCCAGGAAATATGGGAATTGCTTTTTGGGCTTCATCGCACGAAGAGCCTCTATGGAGCTGAGGCTGTCCGAAATGATGAAGTAGTGATCTGTGGGCAGAGTGTCGATGATCCCAAGGGTGTACTGAATTGCAACTAACTCTGCAACGTAAACTGAAGCGAGATCATTGAGCTTGAATGAAGCGGTGATAGTATTGTTGAAGATACCGAAGCCAGTGGACCCATCGAGATTTGATCCGTCAGTGTAGAACATTTTGTCACAGTCGACTTCTCGGAATTTATTATAAAATATATTGGGGATCACTTGCAGGCGTATATGGTCCGGGATTCCACGAATCTCTTCCTTCATGGATGTGTCGAAGAATACAGTAGAATCAGAAGTATCTAGGAAACGAACACGGTTGGGAGTATATGAAGAAGGATTAACGTTCTGTGCCATGTAGTCGAAGTACAAGGACATAAATCGGGTTTAAGAATTAAGCTCGAGGAGCCTCTCGAAGTTTTCAATCACCAACGGGTTCAGAATGTCGCATCGGATGAGCAATCGATATGAGAGTTCCCAAAATCGATTTTTTAGTGGAGGAACGCCCGCCAGCACTTCGAGACTCATCGTATGGGTCGAGTGCATGCAACCCAAGGCAATGCGCAAGCAACGATACTGGATTCTCTCCAGTTTGATGAAGTGTATGTTCACCGACAATATCGTTGTTTGGTATAACCTGATCCGGTCTCCTGGGTTGGCACCCCACCATGCTCCAGTTATTGTTCGGAGAAAATTGATCCTTTGTTGGCATTTCTGTTTCAGATACCTAATGTGACATCCCCAGGTACCTTTAGAGTTGAACCAGACCCCGAGATATTTAAATGTGAAAACCTGATTGATCGTTGCACCCATTAATAGAAGCTGGAGTTGCGCCGGCTCACGCTTCCTAGAAAAACCGATTTAATCCACCTAGCAGTGAGATGAGACATTTCTTACACATTTTACTATTGGATTAGTTTGCAGAACTCACGAGAAGTAGGCTCCCAACTAGAGATGGGATGGAAACAGTTTCTAGTCTTGCACGAATAAAATCTCGAATAAACTGAATAAATTATAGAAATCAACAAAACGACCGAAATAAAAAAGTAAAGCAAAAAATGAAATAATAGGTTTTTAAATTCATAAAATAAGTAGAAAAATTAATATAAATCAAAATTATAAAATACACGAATCAAAATAGATTAGATTATTAAATAAAAATTAAGATTATATTTAGAAATAGTTATAAGATTAATAGAATAAATTGACTCATACTAACAAATTGAATGAAATATAACGAATGACTGAACATGAAATGCATAAAATTAAAGATATGAATAAAATGAATCAAAAGAATCAAATGAATCAAATGAATCAAATGAATCAAATGATTCAAATGAATCAAATGAATCAAATGAATCAAATGAATCAAATGAATCAAATGAATCAAATGAATCAAATGAATCAAATGAAGCAAATGAAGCAAATGAATCAAATGAATCAAATGAATCAAATGAATCAAATGAATCAAATGAATCAAATGAATCAAATGAATCAAATGAATCAAATGAATCAAATGAATCAAATGAATCAAAAGAATCAAATGAACCAAATGAATCAAATGAATCAAATGAATCAAATGAATCAAATGAATCAAATGAATCAAATGAATCAAATGAATCAAATGAATCAAATGAATCAAATGAATCAAATGAATCAAATGAATCAAATGAATCAAATGAATCAAATGAATCAAATGAATCAAATGAATCAAATGAATCAAATGAATCAAGTGAATCAAATGAATCAAATGAATCAAATGAATCAAATGAATCAAATGAATCAAATGAATCAAATAAATCAAATGAATCAAATGAATCAAATGAATCAAATAAATCAAATGAATCAAATGAATCAAATGAATCAAATGAATCAAATGAATCAAATGAATCAAATGAATCAAATTAATTAAATTAATCAAATGAATCAAATGAATCAAATGAATCAAATGAATCAAATGAATCAAATGTATCAAATAAATCAAATGAATCAAATGAATTAAATGAATCAAATAAATCAAATAAATCAAATGACTCAAATGAATCAAAAAAATCAAATATGTCAAATGAATCAAATGAATCAATTGAATCAAATGAATCACACGAATCAAATGAATCAAATGAATCACATGAATCAAATGAATCAAATTAATCAAATGAATTAAATGAATCAGATTGATTTAATTCATCCATTGAATACAATGAATCAAATGAATCAAATGGATCAAATGAATAAAAAGAATGGATGAACAAAATGAATAAAGTAAAAAATAAATGAAATACATAAATAAAACAAACGAATCAAATAAACAAAATGAACTGAAGTGATAAAATGAATAAAATGAAGGAAATGAGCAGAATTAAATGCATTTATTAAAATGAAAAATTAAACAATAGTAAAAGGTTATAAATCAATACAAAGAAATAAATTGAATCAAATAAATTATTTGGATGAAGTGATTAAAACTGAAAAAGTAGACTGAACAAAATGAATAAACTGGAAAAAATTAATAAAATGCATACAATGAATAAAATAAGTTAAATGAATGATATGAGTAAATTGCACAAAAAAATAAACTGATCAGAGTGAATCCAAAGAATGAAACGAATAAAATAAGTAAAATGAACGCAGATGAACAAAACGAAAAAGATGCTGAATATTTCAATTAATTGAAATGAAATGGTCATATATTTGAAGCTAAAAACATTTTTGAATAAAGAAAATGAATAAACCGGATTGTACGAATTTGAGAACCATTGTATCAGAAAGTTTTGAAATGTTTTTGAAAATCCCATCTACTGAGAAAAGGCTAATAAATATGCAATGGACTTTCTAGGGCTTCCATCTTTTTTTGGTTTTATTCTTTTTGTTTTCATGCTTCTTTACTTGACGGCGTCGTTTTAAGATTATCTGGTGTTTCTACTTTATTGTTGGACCTTAATTAGTTATCAGGAACCTGGAACGTTCAATATGCTTTGGATTCGAAGTTTACTTTTTGGTCACATATTCCCCAAAAAAAGATTTATGTATTGAATAGAATTTACTGGTCCAGTATTTTAACGCGCAATTGAATATAGTAAAATGAGACAAGGTCACATGTGCTTTCAAGCCCCTTGAACAGAGAACGACAGGGAGAATGCGATTCGTGAATGAGACAGGTAGATATTTCAAAGTTTTTATTTGCATTGAAGTAAATAGTGTGAAATGTCTAGGCTATGTCGATAGCATAATAGCAGTGCATTCAGTTGATTGCAATGCAGTCTCTTTCCATTCATCCTTATAGCTTTCATATTGTTTCGTTCGGAATTCTTGTGCAGGAAATATGGATAAATAAGTCCTATACAGACCAATACTGTGAAAAAAAAATGATTCAAACTACTCAGTATATCCAGATATGGACGACGATAAGTTAGAAGACACATTGTAGTTGCACCACCCATCGAGAGTGGGTACTTTGGGAGACTTCTTTTCCTGGATCTAATTTGTGGATATTTTTGGTCTTTGATCCGTTATTTCTCATGAAAATTCGTACCAATATAACGAATGTGCAGCTGATACAACTCATGGTTTATTCGCCTGTGCCACGTTCCGTCTTCCATCTGCACGCCACCATAGATGGTACGCAACACCTTTCGTTCGAAAACTTCAAGAGCGCGTTGGTCCTCAACGAACATAGTCCAGGTCTCGTGGCCGCAGAGGACCACCGATCTAATCCAGGCACGTAGCCAGAGGGGGGGCTAGGGGGCTAAAGCCCCCCCCCGAAATTTTTCAAAAATAAATTTAAAAAACCGGTGACTTTTAACAAAACTTGTTGCTTATTTGGTTTGAACAAATTATTGAGAAAAAGTTAAAGAAGGCTATTTCTAACCACCGAAGGCAATGGTCACGAAATTCAGTGTGCTTTATGCTTTTGCTCGAGCCAGTGCGAAGCGAACAACAAAAAAGTAACTTTTATATTGTGTGCCTTGTCTGAAGAATACAAGAGACTGTTACTTTAATTGTAGCTGTAATAATCTGTCGGGATTAGTGATTAGCAGAAGCAAGAATTGGTGCTCCAGCCAAATGCGGTGATTATAAAATTATTGATCATTCGCATCCTGAAGGTGTAAATAGAGATTAGACTTTCGGAAACCGGCTCTATCCAGTTCTATCATGGCAGGCATTTAGCGCTCAACAAATTAGTGCAGACGAAACCATTCATTTCGCACAACTTAAAGCACAAGGTTGTGTGTGACAATGCTATAATTAAGATCCTTCTGTATATGGACTATGAGAAAATGAATGTTCCGCTACAAGATCGGATACCGCTTACTCGCAGATTAATGTCACATTTGGGAGAAATGGAATCTATTTGGAAGGGCAATTATTGAGGGCGAAAAGCAAGGAAGATATTCGCGAACATAAAGGCAGCAACTACGATGATGACACGGAAATGTACAATAGCGAGATAGAAATGAACTACTCCCCCCAAGACATAGTTGGTGAGGAAAAAAATATTTCCTCGCCTCGTAAACAGGTTTCCACGTGCAATGGCTAAGCGCTTGTGCGAGATCTGTAGGACAACCACATAAACTCGTTATATTATTTTTATTGTTTACATAAGGAAATATATAAAAGACCCACGACCCAGTTTGTTATTTTTAAATGATAAGTTTTTGAATTGCGCACAATTTTGAATTTCTGTATTAGGTCAGTGCACACTGTACACTCTGTTCTCTGTACACTACTCTGCGCTACACAAAAAGTATTTCAATTTATCTGAGAACGATTGAGCCGAGAATAGAATTTTCATTTCGCGTCATTTTAACGCAATACCATTTTTATTAACGCTTCATTTCATTGTTACGAGTAATTCGTTCCGTACTAATACACTGTTAATCCGTAAATCCGTGATATCTTCGACAAACGTGCAAAAAAAATTCTTTTAAAAGTGGACCGGGCAAAAAGTGGTAAAATAATAGGCAATCACGAAGAGGGACTAAAATGTTGGGACTGATTGAATCTATAAGTCAATAAGTTGGGATAACAGTTTCGATTTCATGTCTTAAGTATGTGACAGTCTTTCGTTCCGTTTTTGCTCGTCTTGGAATAAAATGAGAGAGATAATCTTAAATAAGAGAGCAAAGAGAGGAAAAAATCAACCAATCTAAATCGACTCAAGATCACTCTTCTATCTTTACTATACACTCAACACGAGTTCTTTCCGAATTGCGCTCTGATCTTCTCATTTCGTCCTCGTTGCGTTAGGTGCAACAACTTTAATTGAAACTTTTTCCCAAATAGTGATAAAACAAACATGTAATCAAACAAACATTACAACTTTCTTCAAGAAATCATACATCTCTTCCAATCTTGATGATGATTGAAAAAAATCAAGAGCTAATTATTTTTATTCACAAACAAACCTATTACTAAACAGATTAGTGTTCATATTTGTTTAATGAATTGGCAAAGAGTTTTGCAAAAGTTTTACAGGAAACGGATAATTTGCTGTAATTTAAAACAGACAACTCTAAAAGAAAGCCTCGGCAAATTAGGTGCAAGTGCGATGTGTTCTCTTCCATGTGTCGGAAGCAAGTGATGCTGAAATTATTATCTATGTTTATAGTCTCTAGTTATATTGGTGTCATCAATGTTATATTTACCAAATTTTATGTAAATTAGAAGCATTGAGTGATCAGTGCTAAGTAATTTTCTTTCGATTTGTGAATAGATTCTGAGCAGTTTCGCTCAGTAGATTAAATTCTGGGTAGTTTCCATTAGTAGAATAAATCATTGAAATATATATTTGACATTGTCCAAAACCCCATGAATTCCGAAATAAAACCTTCAAATAAATAAATAAAACCAAAATGTTCAAATATAATATTTGCTTAATCTAGGTAATCTTCTCAAGTTACAACGGTTTTGCAAGATTGTCAAAAGTCAATAGAGCTAAGGCATTCTTGCTTTGTAGTGAAATCAGTAGTTTTTGCACTCACTTTACATTTTGACTTTTACTATAGTTTTAGGGATCTAGGAAAATCAGTCTACGATATTTTTAATTCATAAGTACAATGATATAAAAAGTACCTAAAAAGAATCAACTTAAATAGATAAAAAGATAGTTATTCTGAGTTGCCTGATAATGTTGTCGAAGATAGTCTTTAACCCATTACCTATGAGAGTCAAATGAAAAAAAACATGTGTTTTTTTCAGGATTGTTTTGATTACGACATGATCAGTATCATTTAAATTGAAAATTTCATAAAGTCGAGTTAACGCAAACTTCGGATGAAGTCAAAGAGCTAGTAATAGTAGAAAGAAACCTGATCATGAAAATAGGAGTTGAACCTATTTTCTGCATCTACAAATCGCCTGCCTTATCAGAAGATTTGAAGCAAATTTCGACATTCACTTTGTTCGGACATTCTTTGCAACGGTAAACCTTGATTTCACACTGATATATTCCTATTCATGGGGACAACCTTGACGTTGGTTTCGTTCTTCTGATTAGCAAATGCGTGTAAAGTTTCATGAGACGGGTTTTTGGATATTTTTCTACTCATTCCAATTTAGCGTCTTCTACAAATTGTAAAGGTGTATCGAATGTGTAGCATTTTCAAGCAGCGTAGCATGCAGCGTAGCATTTTCAAGCAGCCCTTAATACTTTGAGCTCTTGACTATTCATTCTTGTAACTAGAGAAATTTCTAACTTGTAAATCAAAAATAATCGAATTTAATTCGTCGATGCACTATAGCCTTTCTTGTAACAGGCAACATATTATTAGAGTTTTTAGTGTCTATTGTCTTATTTTTGGAATTGTTTTCACTAAGAACTTTTCATAATTACGTACAGTTTCCAGTGATTGTTTCAAGTCATCAGAATTAATACATTTATGCAATAATTTTTAAGCCCCTCCCGAAACAAAATCCTGGCTACGGGCCTGATCTAATCACCGTCTTGCATTTGAATTGAATCAATTTCGTGCGGCGGCGAAGTTTGTTCGACCGGAGCGTCCTCTGGAGTCCAAAATAGGCACGGTTTCCCGCTAAGATCCGTCTCTGAATTTCTCTGCTGTTATCATTGTCGTCGGTTACCAGTGAGCCCAAATACATGAATTCGTCGACCATCTCGATTTCGTCACCGTCAATCCGAACTCGGGTGGGAGGTTCACATTGTCGTCTCTAGAACCTCTTCCTCTCATGTATTTTTTCTTCGAAACGTTGATGGCAAGTCCAATTCTGCTGACTGCAGCTTTCAGTCTTTGAGCATATGTTTCATTCAAAATTCAATAGTGATACGAATAGTTTAAATATCGCACGTGGAATGTCTTTTTTGAAAATTTTCATCATCAAACTGATGATATAGCCATGAATTTCCTTAATTATAGTGTAGATACAGGCTTTGAATACAATTGAATTAAAGTTGAGTTTATGTAGCAGCAGACAAAAAATAGTTTTGTTTTCTCAAACCTTCGCAATTACAATTAATAAATATTTCAGATTGGCAGAAGATCTTATCACACAACTTAGAAATGGATACAGAAATAGCTAGATAGATGCGATAGAAGAGGTACAGAGAGAGAAATAGATGGGGGCGTGTGAGGAATGGCAAATGTTGGTTAATGCAGTGACATTATTTTTTATAGGTATATTATTATGATATATTGATTTTTTATATTCTTATCATAAATAATGTAAGTAGTAATTTTTGCGCCATAACCAGTATAACCTAAGTCTTGAAAATGAGCTAAATTTTCCCTAGATTTTTGGGCTTCAAACATACTTACTACTTTACTTTCGTTGACGCCACGAGTATAATTATATGAAAAATCTTTTATCTCACTATTAGGTTGTTGATCTGTGTATTGATATACCATCCAACATTTACCTCATGATTGAACGCAATGACTAATCCAAGGGATAAATACTAGAACTTACTGTTTCTTTATCAACACATTATTTTATGTTTAAAGTGAACTTATATATTGATTTTTAAGAAATAGTTAATTTATTATAAAGGTAATTCACAAAATGTTCTCAACATCAAATTCCTTGAATCACGTAGATGTGTTTTCATACCCCGATATTTAAAATCGGTTTAGTTTTGCCCCTAAAACACCAGTAAAGCAATACTCTGTATGAAACAATTTCATTTTTAGTTAGGGGAAATTAGTAAGCGCGGACTAAAAATACAAAATGTTCAATATCTCCGCCGCTCGTGCACGGACTTAGACAATCTATAGCTTGTTAGAAAGGTATTTTACAAGCTTTCTATTTATGTGTATAGTGGGACAAAATTGTGTTGTTCGAAAGTTATTTGCGAAAAACCTGCTGTGTTTTGACAAAATCGCCCATATTTCAGAAAGTAAACAACATATCGAAAATCAATATTATCAAATGGCAACGTTAGGCCTTTCATTTGAAACTAATTTCATTAAGATCGGTTCAGCCATTGCTGAGATAATTACATGACATTTTGTACATACATACATACACACATACACACACATACAGACATTGTCTCAATTTGTCGAGCTGAGTCGATTGGTATATGAGACTCGGCCCTCCGGGCCTCGGAAAAAGTTTTCAAAGTTTGAGCGAATGCTATACATTTCTTTTGTAAGAAATGAAAAAACAATCAATTCAGTTTTCTCCTTGGAGAACTCAATAGCCAGCTGAAGAGCCCAAGCAGACAAATTGTCCAAGGTATCTTGTAATGGTCCTTGCAAGTCGGCAGCTTTGGGCCCTGTCAGAGACCACCCCGTCGTCTGCAAGTTGCTTTAGCGTGCATGAATTGGCAAGACAAACGTTAATGTCATTAACGTAAAAATTGTAGAGTAGGGGATTTAGACATGAGCCCTGGGGAAGTCCCATGTAGCTAAATCGCGATGTTGTTAAATCGCCATGCGAAAAGTGCATGTGCTTTTCAGACAACAGGTTTAGCAAAAAGTTATTTAAAATTGGTGAAAGACCATGCTGGTGCAGCTTCTCTGACAGAATATTGATAGAAACTGAATCAAAAGCCCCCTTAATATCCAAGAAGACTGATGCCATCTGCTCTTTGTTAGCATAGGCCATTTGGATTTCTGTAGAAAGAAACGCAAGGCAATCGTTCGTCCCTTTGCCTTTGCGGAAGCCAAATTGTGTATCTGACAGTAAGCTATTTGCTTCAACCCAATTGTCGAGGCGAAACAAAATCATTTTCTCGAACAACTTTCGAATACAGGACAGCATTGCAATCGGCCGATACGAGTTGTGGTCGGAGGCTGGTTTTCCTGGTTTTTGGATGGCGATGACCTTCACTTGCCTCCAATCGTGTGGGACAATGTTACCCTCAAGAAACTTGTTAAATAAATTCAACAAGCGCCTTTTTGCAGTATTAGGGAGATTATTCAGCAAGTTCAATTTGATTCTGTCTAACCCTGGGGCGTTATTTTTGCATGACAAGAGAGCAAGTGAGAACTCCACCATCGAAAAAGGTCTTTCGTTCGCGGTATCGGGAGGAGACGCGGTGCGGCACGTTTTCTGTACCGGGACAGAGTCCGGACAGGTCTTCTTGGCGAAAGCGAAAATCCAACGGTTTGAATATTCCACGTTCTCGTTGGTACTGTTTCCGTTACGCATACGTCGAGCCGTACCCCAAAGAGTGCTCATCGCTGTTTCTCTCGTTAACCCGTCGACGAACCGGCGCCAATAACTGCGTTTTTTGGCTTTCATTAGACTCTTCATTCGCCTTTCTAACGACGCGTACTGTTGATAGCTACCGGGTAACCCGTCTTCCCGGAAGGCTTTATATGCAGTGGACTTTTCCGCGTACAGCTCTGAGCACTCTTTATCCCACCACAGGGTGGGAGACCGTCCATGGGTATTCGCGCTGAGTACTGGTTTAGTCTGAGCTTGATTCGCACTGTCGAGAATCAAGTCAGCCAAAAACCTGTACTCTTCCTCCGAAAGAAGTTCTTGAGTGGATTCGATTTTAACGGATATCGCGGTCGCGTAACTCTTCCAATCAATGTTCCGTGTGAGGTCATACGAGACATTGATTGTTTCCGATGGTCTTGAACCGTTAGCAATTGAAATCACGATAGGCAAATGATCGCTACCGTGGGGATCAGGGATCACCTTCCACATGCAATTTAACTGTAGCGATGTCGAGCAAAGCGATAAATCCAACGCGCTCGCGCGTGCTGGTGGTGTAGGAATCGTCATTTCTCCCGTGTTTAAGATGGTCATGTTGAAATTGTCGCAAAGATCTTGGATTAGTGTTGATCTATTATCATCATGAAGACAGCCCCATAGCGTACCGTGCGAGTTAAAGTCTCCCAGAACTAGCCGCGGTGCCGGTAAGGATTCCGTGATATTACAAAGCGTTCGGTGCCCTACCGAGGCTCTAGGAGGAATGTAGATGGAAGCAATGCAAAGGTCTTTACCTTTGATTATAACTTGACAAGCGACAATTTCAATGCCTGGTGTCGAAGGAAGGTTAATTCGGTTGAAAGAATAGCACTTTTTAATCCCCAAAAGTACTCCTCCATAGGGGTTTTCTCGATCCAGACGAATTATATTGAAGTCGTGGAAGTTGAGATTTATATCGGAAGTTAACCAAGTTTCACATAATGCGGTGGCCTCGTTCGATGACTTAGCCATCGAAGGATACGAGCGCTGCAAGGAGTCAACTGCTTCAAAAATGTTTGCACTATAGGGAGAAAACGTATCAGAAGGCTTTTAAGAGGATCAGTAACATTGAAAGCTGTGAAAATTAAGTCCACTATGTCAGAAAATTTCATTAGTCCGCTACTGGACTGAGTATCTGTTTGAAAAAAGGGGACACTTGGGGTTTTTGGTGTCCCTGGAAGTGGTGGATACTCCTTGTTAGAATTAATATTTCCAAGTCCTGGAGCAAGTTGCTTCGGCTTTAGTGCATCACTTCCGTTGGATTTATTGGTTGTAGTTGGCGCACTCTGAGTGGACGACACCTTGGCACCCTTAAGAGGCAATTTAGGGGAGGCTAGATTTTTCCTCTTCCTGGATTCCCCTGGGTTAACCAATGATTTTTTTTGTCAGATTCTTGCTCAATGCCAGCCAAAAAAGCAAAGGAATTTTCGGAAGGGACAGATGGCGAAGCATTCTTTAGCATTTCTGCATAAGAGTGCCTCGAGCGATCCTTAAGGGAGCGCCTAAGTTTATCCCCGCGCTGCTTGTACGCCGGGCATGACTTAAGAGCATGCGAAGGGCCCCCGCAGTAAATACACTTCTCAGTTTCTCCATCGCAAGCGTCATCCTCATGCTCTCCCTCGCATTTGCCGCACCGTTTTTTATTGCCACAATAAGTGGCTGTGTGGCCCAGTTGCTTGCAATTGCTGCAGTTCATTACCCGCGGTACAAATGCAGCGCGAATACCGAAAACACAATGTGGCGTAAATACCGAAAACACAATGCGCCATAAATAAATAGAAACACAATGGATGGGAAAAACAAGACTACTATATATTTTCCCTACTTTTCTTACAGGATCTGTATAGACTACCCTACTCGCGATTCTTTTCGCGCCTAACTATTCAAAACTTAAAATCGATCTCGGCTGTTGGCAGCCAGAGGTACGCACAGTACATGGGGCCCAGCCTTGATCGAGTTAATTGAAAAAGGGAGAAAAAGAGAAAAGCCTCGATTCTAAATCTTCTGAAGTTTATATAGTAAATTTCTTGCTTACTTCAGCAAAATTTCAATTATTGACTATCTATCCCTGTTCAGCATGCGATTGACATTATATTTGTATGGCTTTCTATCTTTCTCCTTCGTATGTAATTTTTATGTTAATGTATTCCTATTCTCCTCTATCTTAAAGTAACTCTTGCTGTCTTCTATTATTTTACGAAGGTTCCCCGAACGTGAGTACTTCCTAATTGGTTTAATGTTAGTGAGCCTTCGGTTCTCGCTAGAACCTCGTGTTCTCTTGTTCTAACTAAAGCTATTCGTAAGCAGTTGAACGCTCTATTTCCCGAACATAATTATGCATTTGTATCGATGCGCTCACAATCATAAAAACGCCACGCCTATGTAAATAATTACGTCCATTAATATTGGCACAGCCAAATTCTATACAATCGTATAAACACATGCAGCCGGTGTCATTGGAAATCGATTATTTACTGCGGATACCTATAAACAATCATTAATTCTTCGAGCAACACAATGACTCACGTTTGTTGTGCTATGTGCACCGCGACTTAAGCCGCTGCGTTTGCAAATTCGCTAGTGGCGAGTTCTTTCAGGTCAACCTTAGAATTGTTGGTTGCGCAATTTTAGGTGTTTACCATTGTGGGGCTGTTCATCTCCCCTTTGTTAATGAGTTGATAATTATCTTGAAGAGATCATTATCAATGTTACGTGTTGGTTTTCTATTAATTTCTTTACTGTTCTCCTAAATATGTTACCATGCTGCCCTCCCAGAAGCCGTTGTAGTTGCGGTTGCTTGAAGTCTGCCTTGGAATGTCGTCTTCTGGGTTGTTCGTTCATATAGTACTGCCTGTACATATGTTCCGTGTATCTTGGGACTTATCAATTGGTCGACTTTGGATATCGGGTGTGGGTGTTTCGGCTGCCATCTCGTGAGTCCGGGGTTGGTTTTCCGTTCGCTTGCCCCAGCTTCCTTCATCTATGCTGCATCCGGGGCTTGGTTTGCGTCCTCTTCGAGTGGATTATGTGATTTCGTTACTTCGTTTCCTTCCTCTCCTTCTTCTCCGTTTGTTGTTGTCGTTCTTGTGGTTGCCGAGGATAGGATGTTTGACTTATCCTGCCTCGTGAATTGTAAAATGTTGCAGACGAAATGCGATGTGTAACTTATCTCAGTCGTCTTTGCAATGCGTAATCTGTAGCTGACTTGCTAGTGTTACGACCTTTCCTACTGGATTCTTCCTACTGACGTTTAATCTGCCTTGCTGATTTCCTGATGGCTACTTTATTCCTGCCATCTAGTTTGTAAAAATGCTTCCCGCATGATGTGGTGTTGATACGTTTCTTTAGTTCATTGTTTATATATTTTATTGTTGTTTAGCTCCAGCCAGAGTTTGATGGTTCTGACTGCGCGTTACTGAACACTGCATAATGACTGGCAGTATGTCCAGCTTGAGTCGATTTTTTTTTTCAGTGGTTGCGACTCCGATTCTTTGCTATGGTTTTTCTTTTACTTGCTTCATATTGCAGCTTGTCTTGCGACCATTCTCTACCTTCGATTTATTTGCCCGCTCCGGTCTTACCCTTTCGTTCGTTGGTCCAGTTCTCATCCTTCACTGTTGCTCCGCCCTTGCCGTCACAATCCAACACCTTGAACCCTCTGTCTTCCGCCTGATTCGTCCTTTGTCATCATAAATTTTCAGACCAAAAGTATGTGGTGATGTTGGCTTCCTGGGGGTGACAAAATTTCTTTTGTCCCTGATCTTCAGATTTCACTTGTTTGTCTGTTGCTTTTCAAAAAAAAATTCTTTGTGGATAATAAATTGATATTAAATTGTGTAATTTTTTATCCGCTTATTAATGTTATTATGTAATTTTCATCGCTTATCAAATCATATATTGTCGTTTGGGCATTCAATCCAGTCTATCTTCACGTTCGGGTATTCTATCTGATCTATGTTTTTTCGAACAAATGGTTAGTAATGTTAGTTATGTTATGTTTTTTTTCATATGGAGGAATAACCGTTTGTTAGTAATATGTTGTTTTTATATATGAAGACATAGTAGTTTGTTAGTAATATGCTTCGAATTGTTGTGATTAGCTTAGTTTGTTAGTGCGCTGTAAATGTGATTGAATGTTACCTATGTTTCCTTCTTTCGGCGAGATTTTGGTATCCTTTATTCGGATTGGTGTGGCCTCCTCCCCCTTTCCAGTAAGGTGGTTGCAGGTGGGACCTGGTTTTACTGAAATTAGACTTAGATTCTTCCTTTATTATTTTGTTTTATTTATTTATTCATAATTCTCCACTTTATTTGTTTTTCTCTTGTTTCCCGTTTCCCGATATGTTGCCTGTTAGGTGTTTTTGTTATATTACTTAATTTCATCCTATGAAGTTCCCTGCTATTGGGCATGGGTTTCTGATTGATTCGTATCCAGTATTATTTATATTTTACGTGTTTGTTGAAACATTCCTTCAACCAATGTTTTTCCCTCTGTATCCTGTATGTCCTTACTCCATTAATTATTCCCCTCAGACTCTTTTCTTCATTTCATCTTTTACCTCTTAATTCGTATTCTTCTCAATTCGGCTACCCAGGGTGATCATATAAAGATACCGTGAAAACATTATTCCCCGGATGTATGTAAGCTTCCTATTATTAACCCTTCTATTTTGTTTTCTTTAGCCCCCCTTGAATATTTTCTTTGCTTTTTTCATGATTGAATTGGTTTTTATCACTTTTACCGCTTTAATTAAACGGTCTTCTTGTTTAACTTTATTTTTTTCTCTTCATTGTATTATCTTCTCTGTAGGTCATGTTATATTTGTGTTTCTTCTTGTTGTGTCCTTCTGTCGCTGCGTTCATGTTTTACTTTTTCGTGTGTATTTTAATTCGACTGCGATTCTTAGTCGTCATGTAAATAGAATCCAGAAAACACGAAGTAATCAATTCCAAGGAACCATGCCTCCATATGAGAAATTGGACATAGAATGTACCAGAAATCATCAATTACTAGTAAATATCGCCTCAATAGAAAGGCCTGACATTAGAATTAAATATATGCTTGATACAGGAGCGTTTCTTAATGTAATAAGATGGGATACGGTCGCGAAAATTGGAGCCAGATTTATTAACTATCGGGATAAGTTATACATTACAGGTTTTAATGTGACACAATCAGAAACTATTGGGTCAGTAGAAACTACATTAATAATTGAGAACTCGAAGTATCCAATAAAATTTTATATTGTAAAGAATTTGTGCGTCCCGGGAATTATAGGAGCGAAATTTCTTAAGGAATGTACAATTTTTATATCTCAGCTACTGAACTACATCGCCCTCCGTAAATCGAATAGGAATGACAATGAGCCAAATGGAGATAAAATACAAAGTCCTGATACTTTTGCGTCAAGAGAGGAAAATATTCCCAACTACGCGGATGACATGAATTCAACTAAAAACATTGAAGAAGTACGTAACAAGACCCCCGGAGGAAGGGATGGGAGGAATAATAGATATCAAAATAAAATAGCAAGGGATGATGAAATGCCCTCAAACATGACGCGAAAATGCGAAATTTTGGCCGAGATGGCATGCCAGACAGAGGCAATTACAAAATACACTGATGATAAGACACAGTATGATAACGAAGAAATGAATCATATAGCAGATATGACCAAAGTAATAAGAAACAGAAATAACAATAAAACGTCAAGGAAAAGTTTTATTGAATCAGACACATCTCACAGAAGAAAGTGCATGACTAGCATGATCCCGGAATGCGGATCAGAATATAGGATAGATTTTAATGATTATGGTACAAACAAGAAAGATTACCATGAAAAGAATTACACGAATGAGTCCAACGGAAAAAATTACATGGATTCCTACTATGGAGAACAGGTTTTAGAAAACTTGGATGACAACCAGGACTATAGTCTGGTTGACAATAAAAAGTACGATCAGTTACGTGGTAATGAACGAACTGAAAAATTATTAGAGAACCTTAATTTGGATCATTTGAAAAGAAACAATTGCCAAGCCATGGAATCAATTATGGCGGAATATAGTGATGTGTTTAACCAAAAGGGAGACCATCTAACAACTACAGACGCGGCTGTCCATGAAATAGAGACGACGTCGAACGTACCAATAAATAAAAGACAATATAGATTTCCCGAAGCAACAAAAAAGCATATAAATGCAGAAATCGAGGAAATGTTGAAGCAAGGCATTATTAAGCCCAGTAAAAGTCCATGGAATGCACCGGTTTTGTGCGTACCCAAAAAGGACGATGAAAACGGAAATAAAAAGTATAGAATCGTGGTTGACTTTAGAGCGCTAAATTTAATAACAAAACCGTTTGTATATCCGATCCCACTGATCGACGAGATACTTGATAATCTCGGAGGAGCTAAATATTTTTCAACATTGGACCTGAAATCAGGTTTTTATCAAGTCCCAATTAACCCAAAAGATGCGGCTAAAACAGCCTTTTCAACCCCTAAAGGGCATTTTGAATTTACAAGAATGCCTATGGGCCTCAGAAATACTCCATCAACATTTCAGAAGTTAATGAACACAATATTGTATGAAATTGAAGGTGTGAAAGCTATGGTTTACTAAGACGATATTATCATTTACGGTTCAACTATTGAGGAACACAATGAAAACCTGTGTGTATGTATGTGTGTATGTGTGTGTATGTGTGTGTATGTGTGTGTGTATGTATGTGCGTATGTGTCAAATAATGTCACTCATTTTTCTCAGAGATGGCTGGACCGATTTGCCCAAACTTAGTCTCAAATGAAAGGTGCAACCTTCCCATCGGCTGCTATTGAATTTTGGATCGATCGGAATTCTGGTTCCGGAATTACAGGTTTCAGAGTGCGGCCACACAGAAATTTCTCATATAAACTATAGGAAAAATTAAAAATAAAATTTTTATTTTTGATGCTAAATGTATTCAAGGTGCATGAAACGTCGAGATTTGATTCAAACTCGAAAAAAAAATTGACGACAATTCACTTTTTTGGATTTTGGCACATTTTTGCCTTTCTCATATAGAAAGGTTATGCAATCACTCTGAAAAATGTCAACCTAATCCCGACCTAATTTTTTTTTCGACTCGCATAAGGTTTCTGAATTTTAACAGGGGCGTAGTTGATGGTTTACGGAGAGGGGTTACACCCCCCTTCTACTGTTCACTCCCCTCCTTTAAAAATCTCCTTAAATCACCCCTCAGACCACCACCCCATCCAGTCCTCATACCCCTCCCTTTCAACCCCATCATCTTTAAACCACCACTATATCACAACCCGATCAGAATGAAATAACAAGATTGTAACAGAATGCAATTTTCGTAACCAATTGTGTTATAAATTTGGTCTCGTTAGTAGTTAAAATAACAGGAAATTATAACAAGTAACAACGTTTTGAAATATTCTTGTTATGTGTTTCTGATCGGGAAAGCATACCAATTTAAGCTGGGGAGTCGTTCGTTCATGGGACTTTCGCCCTCCTCACATACCCACCCCCGCATGACAAAATGAGTTAGCAAGCTGATTAGGCTAATGGAGTATGATATTTTTTTTGTTTGAAGTGTTTCACCGTCGACACGTAGCTCATCAAGTTCGTGGCTGGCATGCCATTGTGTATAAAAGCAGTGTACTAAGAATTTAATGGACATTTCCACAATTATGTTGAACATAAAAAGCCTCCGTGCCATAGTTTAGAGAAATGAGAAAGGCACAATTGCACCGCTAGGTGGATTCAAACAGGTTTTTTTTGAAAAAGCTAAAATAGCTCAAGCCAGTTTACTGTGCATCTCTCCTTTTTATGTGTTCATTACAGAATATTAAGTTTTCAAGTGCCGCCCACGCATCATTGTGTAGTCTATTTTTTCGTTGGACGGGCATAATCCTCAAAAAGGCAAGCTAAAATCGTGGCTTCAACAAGCATTGCTTAATATTAAGTCTTTTTGATTTCTATCAGTGAGAGAATTGAAAGCCCGAAAAAGCTCGATCATGTCTGTTCTTAATTACAAGTTTATTCAAATTAGAGAATATTTATTGTAACCAGCCGTGCCTCTGAGACCACTTGCCTTTCTGAGGGTTAAAGAATATTAGTAATATATTTTAAACATTGTATACAACACATAAATGATCTGATAGAACGTTTGACAGATGAGTAATTATTGTATTCATCATTAAAGTTGTTTTGAAAAAGGGATATTTTGAAATCAGTGTATCAGTGATTATGCAATGAGAGCAGATGCGTGCACTAAGAGACATGGTCTTCTACAATTAACAAAAAAAATCAAAGCTTTTTGGGCGATTTAGTGGAGGGGCTAAGACATAGTCTTTATTAATCACATGAATAAAGGTTCAAGTAAATTTTATTAATAACTCGGCCTGCAAGAAATGAACTGCGTTAAAATCCTTATCAATATGATGGCTTCAGAGAATCTAAGACCGCCCTACGAACTATGAGAATATCAGACTAGCGCCCTAGCCAGTATGAGAGCGCCCTGCGAACTATGAGAATATCGTAAAAGCACTCGAGAGAATCTAAGACCGCCCTGCAATCTATGAGAATATTAGACTAGCGCCCCAGAGTATTTGTAAGCACCCTGTAAACTAAAAGAACATTAGACTAGTAACCTATAGAGTTTAAGAGCACCATGCGCGCTATGGGAATATCATACCAGCGAACCAGAGAATCCAAGAGCGCCCAGCGAGATATGTGAATATCATACTAGCGCCCCATAGAGTCTAGGAGCGCCGTGCGAACTATGAGAACATCGGACTTGCGCCCTAGGGAGTTAAAGAGAGCCCTGCGACCTATGCGAATATTAAACTGGAGACTCTGAGAGCGCCCTGCGAGCAATGTGCATATCATACTGGCGCCTCATAGGGTCATATTAGCACCATAGGGAGCTCGAGAGCGCCCTGTGAACTATGAAAAGCACCCCAGCGAGTGCGGAAGCGCTCTCCGAGCTATGTGAATATCATACTAACGCTCCAGAGGATCTTAGAGCGCACTGCAAACTATGAGAGTATCAGACTAGCGCCCCAGCGAGCGCCCTGCGAACTATGTAAATATCGTAAAAGCGTTTGAGAGAAACTAAGAGCGCCCTACGAACGATGAGAATATAAGACTACCCAAGTAACCATAAGCATTAAGCCATTGCACTATATTGGCTATATATTTGAAACTCCTTTACAGCATTAACAATGCAATGAAGGTCTATATTAGCATCAATAATGCATAACTGCACAGCCGACATATAGAATTATCGTTTGCTCTACATGCGTATATAAAGCTGATATAACGCGTACATGCTTCAAGGATCTTTAAAGCATGTAAGCTTTACAAGTGCATTTAGTGCCATTATAGAGCAAATAAAAATATAATGCTATAATGCTATTAAAATGCTGTGGGTTTATTTGTTATGCAACTCTTCTTGAAGATTGCATTCGGCATATTTCATTTCAATCGAACATGTGCAATATAGTCTAGGGAGCAAACGCATCGCACTTACCGTGAAGGATGAGGCAAGGTACCTCAGTTCGAGACTGACTAAAGGTAATTTTCGTAAAACATTCATATTATGTGAGAACGAAAACCCATTAAGGATATTCATTACAATGCATTAGAAGAGAGACAATTACGGTTTTAAACAGAACATCTTATTTTATTTTTTTTTTCTTTTTGCTCATCATACCGAAAGGAAACATAAGAAATGGTTTCAAAACCATGGCGGACAGCATCTTAAAACTTTTTAATAGCATTGGTATTGCCAATATAATGCTTTCAAAATGGACATTTGTGCGCGGGTGCTATATAATAGCACTAGTACTGCAGAAACGAGCTGCCAATCTTTGCACAGTAATAGCACCATATTTTGCCTTTTCTGGCATAATATCAGCATTATATCAGTATTTAGGGCTTCACGGCTCTTTAAAACAACTTTATATGTGGATCTAAAGCAGATATTAGGCTACGTTATAATGCTTATTGGTTACTTGGGTAGTCCCCTAGAGAGTTTCAGATTGCCCTGTGAGCTATGGCTCGAAAGTCTGAGAGTGCCCAGCGAACCATGTGAATATCATTATAACGCCTCATAAAGCCAAACTAGCGCCCTGCGAGATATGAGAATACCGTACTAGAGCACCAGCGACTGTGGAAGCGCTCTCCGAGCTATGGGAATATCATACTGGCGTCCTAAAGAGTCCGAAAGCGCCCAGCGAACAATGAGAATATCAGACTAGCGCCCTCAAGAGTTTGAGATTATCCTACGAGCTATGGTAACAAAATACTTGCGCCAGAGAGAATGTGAGAGCGCCTTGCGAACTATGAGAATATCGGACTTGCGCCCTAGGACGTTTAAGAGAGCCCTCCAACCTACGAATATTAAACTGATGCCCAAAAGAGTCTGAGAGCCCCCTGCGAGCAATGTGAATATCATACTGGCGCCCCATGGGGTCATATTAGCGCCATAGGGAACTTGAAAGTGCCCTGTGAGCTATGAGAAGCCTCCCAGCGAGTGCGGAAGCGCTTTCCGAGCTATGGGAATATCATACTAGCGCTCCAGAGAATCTGAGAGTCTCGAAGCGCCGTGCGAACTATGAGAATATCGGACTTGCGCCCTAGGGAGTTGAAACTGGTGCCCGACATACTCTGAGAGCGCCCTGCGAGCAATGTGAATATCATACTGGCGCCCCATAGAGTCATATTAGCGCCCTGTGAGCTATGAGAAACATCCCATGGGACTATCATACTAGCGCTCCAGAGAATCTTAGAGCGCCCTACGAACTATGAGAATATTAGACTATCGCCCTAACGAGTTTGAGAGCGCCCTGCGAACTATGTGAATATCGTAAAAGCGCTCGAGAGAATCTAAGAGCGCCCTGCAATCTATGAGAATATTAGACTAGCGCCCCAGAGAATTTGTAAGCGCCCTGTAAACTAAGAGAACATCAGACTAGTAACCTAGAGAGTTTTGTGAATATCATGCTAGCGCCCTGAAGATTTTAAGAGCGCCCTGTGAGCTATGATACTATATATCATACGATGACCTAGCGAGTATGGAAGTACTCTTCGAACTATGGAAATATGATTCTGGCACCCCAGAGAATCTTTGAGTGCCCTACGAACTATGGGAATGTCAGATTAGCGCTCTAGCGAGTTTGGGAGCGCCCTGCGAGCTATGGAAATATTATACTGGCACCAGAGAGAATCAGAGAGCGCCCTGCGAACGATGAGAATATGAGACTATCCTAGAGAGTTTGAGAGCGCGTGCTATGTGAATATCATACTTGCGCCCCGTAGAGTCATACTAGCGCTCTAGAGAGCCTGAGAGCGCCCAACGAGCTATGAGAATATCATAAAAACACCCCAGCGAGTGTGGAAGCGCTTTCCAAGCTATGTGGATATCACAATAGCACCCCATAGGGTCTCGGAGCGTCATGCGAGCTATGAGAATATCAGACTAGCGCTATAGTTAGTTTTAAAGTGCCATGCGAGCTATGGTAATATCATATGGCGCCCCAGAGAATCTGAGAGCGCCCTGCGAACTATGAGAATATCAGACTACCCTAGAGAGTTTGAGAGCGCCCTGCGAGCAATGGGAATATCATACTGACGCTCGAGAGAATCTGCGAGCGCCATGATATGCTGGCTGCGAGATATGTGAATATCATTCTAGCGCCCCATATAGCCATACTAGCGCCCTGAGAGCTATGAGAATACCATACTAGCGCTCCAACAAGTGTGAAAGTGCTCTCCGAGCTATGAGAATATCATACTGGCGTCTTAGAAAGTCCGAAAGCGCCCAGCGAACAATGAGAATATCAGACTAGCGCCCTCAAGAGTTTGAGATTACCCTACGAGCTATGGGAACAAAATACTTGCGCCAGAGAAAATCTGAGAGCGCCCTGCGAGCGCCTTAGGAATAGCATACTAGCGCCCCATAGAGCCATACTAATGCCCTAGAGAGCTTGAGAGCGCCCTAGAGCTATGAGAATATCAAACTAGCGCCCTAGTGAGTTTTAGAGTGCCATGCAAGCAATAGGTATATCGTACTGGCGCCCCAGAGAATCCGAGAGCGCCCTGCGAACTATATGAATAATAGTCCATCCCCCCTCAAAGAAGCTGTGAGCGCTCTGCTAACTATGAAAATATCGGACTACTGCCTAAAGAGTTTGGGAGCACCCTGCGTGCTATGGGAATGTCATGCTGGCGCTCGAGAGAATCTGAGAGCGCCCTGAGAGCTATGGAAGTACTAGCTCTCCGCGCCCTAGAGAGTTTGAGAGCGTCCTTCGAGCTATGGGAACAAAATACTGGCGCCAGAGAGAATATGAGAGCGCCCTGCGAGCTATGGGGATACCATACTAGCTCCCTATACAGTTATACTAGCACCCTAGAGAGTTATGAGAATATCGGACTAGCACCCTAGTGAGTTTGAGAGTGCCTTTCGAGCTATGGGAATATCGTACTGGCGGACGAGAGAATCTGAGAGTGCCCTGAAACCAATGAAAATATTATGCTAGCGCTCCAGAGAATTTGTGGGCGCCCTAGAAACTAAGAAAACATCAGACAAGCACCCTAGAGAGTTTGGGAGCGCCATTCGAGCTGTGGGAATATCGTACTGGCGCGCGAGAGAATCCGAAAGCGCCCTGCGAACTGTAGGGATATTAGACTAACTCTCCAAAGAATCTGTGAGCGCACTGCGTACTATGAAAATATCGGACTACCGCCCTCAAGTGTTTGGGAGCGCCCTGCGTACTATGAGAATATCATACTCACGCTCGAGAGAATCTGAGAGCGCCCTGCGAGCTATGGGAATACCATACTAGCTCTCCATACAGTTATATTAGCGTCCTAGAGAGCAATGAGAATAACGAACTAGCACCCTAGTGAGTTTGAGAGTGCCCTGCGAGCTATGGGAATATCGTGCTGGCGCACGAGAGAATCTGACAGTGCCTTGCAAATTATGGGAATATTATGCTAGCGCTCCAGAGAATTCGTGAGCGCCCTGCAAACTACGAGAATATCGAACTAGCGCCCAAGAGAGCTCGAGAGCGTCCTGCAAGCTATGGGAATATCATGCTGGGGCCAGAGAGAATCTGGGAGCGCCCTGCGAGCGATGAGAATATAAGGCTACCCTAGAGAGTTTGAGAGCACCCAGCGTTCTATGGGAATGTTATACTGCCGCTCGAGAGAATCTGAGAGCGCCCTGCGAGCTATGTGAATATCATACTTGTGCCTCATAGAGTCATACTAGTGCCCTAGAGAGCCTGAGAGCGCCCAGCTAGCTATGAGAATATCATAATAGCACCCCATAGGGTCTCGGAGCGTCCTGCGAGCTTTGAACATGTCAAATTACTGCCCGTGCAAGTCTGAGAGCACCCTGCGAGCTATCGGAATATCATACCATGCGCCATGCGAGTTTTGCAAATATCATATTAGCGCCCCAGAGAGTGTGGAAGCGCCCTGCGAGCGATGGGAACGTCAGACTTTCGTTCGAGAGAATCTGAGAGCGCCTTGTAAGTATCAAATAAATGTTGAAACGCTCTGGTATGGGAATATTATTCTAGCGCTTTTAAGTATCTGAGAGTATCTTGCGAGCTATGAGCATATCATACCAGTGCCCCTAAAGGTCTGGGATCGCCATGTGAGCTATGAAAATATCATACAAGCGCGGCAGGGAATTTGACAATATCCTACGAGTTTGAATAGATTCATAAAATTCCAAATATCTGGATGTTTTTACGAGCATAGCGATCATTAAATTTGCCTTCCAGGCCAACGGAATTTTTTTTAGCTCAAAAAAATTTTTTTTTCGATTCCAGGAGCTGGTTAGTCGCCGACTAACCGTGACTAACCGCAACTACAGCCCCAATCTCAAATGGTGGGTATAATATGCGGTTGGGTGTTGCATACTCCATCAGCCCCCTCTCAGTTTCCCCTCACACCATATCTTTCTACATCAACCCCCCCTCCTCCCTCCCCTTTAACCTACATTCTCTTCATCCGCCATATACATTTTTGGAGAATTTCGTCCCATAGCCATATATTATAAGTGAATTTGGAGTCGCTCAGCTCAAATTTGATATCTAAAAGATCAGATCAATTCATCTTATAGTGATAAATTGATTTTGTCACACATTTTATGATATAAGTTTTGCCAATAGTTGGTAATGAATACGAATGAGAACATAAATAAACTATACGATTTCATTATCGTCAATTCGGTTCTTGCGGATTAGATTTCACCGTACTTTAGTGAACTGTAACTTTTTTTACTACAAGTTTTATATTAGATGAGAGAATCTATCGACTATCAACTCGGTATTGTTTGTTGGTTTTAATCGACGATTTCATTAATTGTGTGTTTAGGCTAGCCTCAATTCGGTTGATTTCTTAGCTTCATCAGCCTTTAACTTCGCAAATTCTGTAGCATAAGCACTCAAGTTAACTAGCAGAATTTTCATAATAACTTGCATCAACTTTAGACAGTTCTAATACAGTGAAGATCTGTTTTAACAGCCCTTTGGTGAGTTTTAGGCTGTTAAAACGGAGATAATAACAAAATCGGGACATATTTTTTTCTTTCTTTTTAACAAACCGAAGCTCTTAAAATATTCTTCTTTAGCCCCATAGATATAGCTTCATAACCCTTTCCGATTATTTAGTATAATTTTCGCTCAACAGTGTCAGACAGCGCAAAATTTAAAATAAAATTGAAATTTGGATTTTTCATATTAAGGATCCTAAGATAAGAAAAATATGCTCAAGAAAAAAATTACTCGAATTCGACTTGGTTCGTCTGCTAGAGCTCATCAAACTACCAACTAACAATTTTCATACGAGCTTGACAAAATCGTGGGCTGATAAAAGCTAATAATGCTGAAATAATACTATCAATGTTAGAAGTATTATTCGAACAACATCATCTGGAATATAACCAAACATGCTTACCATGTTCTTGAAAAAATATTTATACAGCTAAAATGAGCGCCCTGCAAACTACGAGAATATCGAACTAGCGCCCAAGAGAGCTCGAGAGCGTCCTGCAAGCTATGGGAATATCATGCTGGGGCCAGAGAGAATCTGGGAGCGCCCTGCGAGCGATGAGAATATAAGGCTACCCTAGAGAGTTTGAGAGCACCCAGCGTTCTATGGGAATGTTATACTGCCGCTCGAGAGAATCTGAGAGCGCCCTGCGAGCTATGTGAATATCATACTTGTGCCTCATAGAGTCATACTAGTGCCCTAGAGAGCCTGAGAGCGCCCAGCTAGCTATGAGAATATCATAATAGCACCCCATAGGGTCTCGGAGCGTCCTGCGAGCTTTGAACATGTCAAATTACTGCCCGTGCAAGTCTGAGAGCACCCTGCGAGCTATCGGAATATCATACCATGCGCCATGCGAGTTTTGCAAATATCATATTAGCGCCCCAGAGAGTGTGGAAGCGCCCTGCGAGCGATGGGAACGTCAGACTTTCGTCCGAGAGAATCTGAGAGCGCCTTGTAAGTATCAAATAAATGTTGAAACGCTCTGGTATGGGAATATTATTCTAGCGCTTTTAAGTATCTGAGAGTATCTTGCGAGCTATGAGCATATCATACCAGTGCCCCTAAAGGTCTGGGATCGCCATGTGAGCTATGAAAATATCATACAAGCGCGGCAGGGAATTTGACAATATCCTACGAGTTTGAATAGATTCATAAAATTCCAAATATCTGGATGTTTTTACGAGCATAGCGATCATTAAATTTGCCTTCCAGGCCAACGGAATTTTTTTTAGCTCAAAAAAATTTTTTTTTCGATTCCAGGAGCTGGTTAGTCGCCGACTAACCGTGACTAACCGCAACTACAGCCCCAATCTCAAATGGTGGGTATAATATGCGGTTGGGTGTTGCATACTCCATCAGCCCCCTCTCAGTTTCCCCTCACACCATATCTTTCTACATCAACCCCCCCTCCTCCCTCCCCTTTAACCTACATTCTCTTCATCCGCCATATACATTTTTGGAGAATTTCGTCCCATAGCCATATATTATAAGTGAATTTGGAGTCGCTCAGCTCAAATTTGATATCTAAAAGATCAGATCAATTCATCTTATAGTGATAAATTGATTTTGTCACACATTTTATGATATAAGTTTTGCCAATAGTTGGTAATGAATACGAATGAGAACATAAATAAACTATACGATTTCATTATCGTCAATTCGGTTCTTGCGGATTAGATTTCACCGTACTTTAGTGAACTGTAACTTTTTTTACTACAAGTTTTATATTAGATGAGAGAATCTATCGACTATCAACTCGGTATTGTTTGTTGGTTTTAATCGACGATTTCATTAATTGTGTGTTTAGGCTAGCCTCAATTCGGTTGATTTCTTAGCTTCATCAGCCTTTAACTTCGCAAATTCTGTAGCATAAGCACTCAAGTTAACTAGCAGAATTTTCATAATAACTTGCATCAACTTTAGACAGTTCTAATACAGTGAAGATCTGTTTTAACAGCCCTTTGGTGAGTTTTAGGCTGTTAAAACGGAGATAATAACAAAATCGGGACATATTTTTTTCTTTCTTTTTAACAAACCGAAGCTCTTAAAATATTCTTCTTTAGCCCCATAGATATAGCTTCATAACCCTTTCCGATTATTTAGTATAATTTTCGCTCAACAGTGTCAGACAGCGCAAAATTTAAAATAAAATTGAAATTTGGATTTTTCATATTAAGGATCCTAAGATAAGAAAAATATGCTCAAGAAAAAAATTACTCGAATTCGACTTGGTTCGTCTGCTAGAGCTCATCAAACTACCAACTAACAATTTTCATACGAGCTTGACAAAATCGTGGGCTGATAAAAGCTAATAATGCTGAAATAATACTATCAATGTTAGAAGTATTATTCGAACAACATCATCTGGAATATAACCAAACATGCTTACCATGTTCTTGAAAAAATATTTATACAGCTAAAATAAAATGATGAGCAGTTAACCGTTTGGCGAAGCTACAACCTGAACAAAGATTTCACGAACAGTACTACTTTCATTAGTTGATACCTCAAATCAATCGACCTATCAAATACGTCATTACGAAACAAATCTACTCTGCAATACAGATATGAAATTAGTTTGGTTTGGAAATATAAATGATTTTTGGCTTTCTTATCTACATATTAGGAAATCACGTCAAAAATCGACCTGCCATTTGAGTCCCAGAGGGCCAAGTGTCACATACTATTCGATTCAAATCGTCGAGACCGCAAAATGTCTGCGGGTGCATGTGTGTATCAAATAAAGCCGCTCAATTTTCTCAGAGATGGCTGAACCGATTTGCACATACTTAGTTTCAAATGAACGGTTATAATTCTCCCACAAGCTGCTACTGTATTTTTTGTTGATCCCACTTCCGGTTCCGAAATTAAGGGCTTAAGACTGCAGCCACATAGCAAATTTCTATATAAACTTGCAACATGAAGATGTCCAAATGATGCAATAGATGTTGAAACGGATTTAACATTACTTGGATTAGTGGGCCTAGATCCCTAAAGACCAATCAAAGTAGTTTTGGCCATATTGGCCACCACTTAGGGGGGTGGAGATAGTGTAGTTGGTAAATCGATTGCCTTGTACCCAGCTCACCTGGGTTCAATTACCAACCCCGCACATAGGGTTAGAGATTTCTCTTATGAGATTTCTCCAACCCGACAAAGAGGCGAATGACCCTAAGGTTAAAACCTCTATAATCAAAACAAAAAAATATTGGCCACCTATGACGGTGCTTGATACTCTCGGGTAACTATCAAAGTTCGTATGATAATATCACACCTATTTCTCAGCAAATTCTTGACTGATTTTTACAAACTTGATTTCAAATGATAAATACAATACACCCATTGCACAGTGGTCCGAATTCACAATTTAGGAAGACAAAAATGTTTGTGGCTAAACCTTATGTTTTAGAGCTATGATGTCTTTAGGACAAATAATCAGTATTGATTAGGCCATCTCCAGATGTAGATGGCTCTTATTGTTAGGGTGCTTCAAAAATTATTTTCTGATTGTGAGGAGATAGAATATTGCAGTCTTCAGCAACATTGTAGAGGAACTTACACCAAGCAACTTTGCAAAAGACGTCATAGTTGTATCTCCAAACGTTTTTATTTTATAGCTATTTTAATTGAGCAGTTTTTTTGCTCTAACTTTTTTACTTTTTATTTCTCATAAATGGTGTCTACAGACAACTTGTAAATCTTATGGAGACAATTTTTTTCATAAAAGAAGAATTCAGATGTCACTTTCAGAACCGAAGTTATGAGTATAAATATATATTTTATAAAAAATAAGTCCTTTTAAAATATTTATATCTAAAATTGGGGCCAACAAAAATAATTTCTTCTTCTTGCATTTCAAAGAGCATACTTTCAGGCATGTTAAGAAAAAAAATTGCGAAGGTGATAAATTTAAATGAAGTTTGAATATTGTGATTTTACTACTGAAAAATGCCTCATGTAGAGTCAAAATTTCTCGAATGGGTCACCCAAATTAGGTGATATCGCAATTTCGATGGAAGATCCATTTTTTGGTAGTATATGGCACTGCAAAACCAAATCCAGATGGGTTCCGCGAAAAAAATGATTTTTTTTTATAATTTTTTTAAGCTGCGTCCAAGGTAATCGATTTCCAAATACGCTATGCTCGTCTCCACATTTAATTTAGAATAATGTAAATGGCGGACCATCTTTTTTCTCGACGGCATGTTGTTAAAAATGTTAAAATGATTTATTCCATTTGTTATAGACAATTGTTTAAAAAATCTACAAAAATTCGGATTGGAAAACATTACGAACAATCTGTGACAATTTTTTTGCTGATTAGTTCGTTAAAATTTAATTAGGTCGCCCGTAGTAACATTTTAAAAATAAGCGGGCTAAAAACTTCAAATATCAATATTTTCACAGACTAACACACATAAAACTGGAAAACAATTCTTCGCCCGCTTTAACGGTCATTTTTATTTGGGACTGTGGTCGCATTTGAGATTATTGTACCACTTATATATCGTCGATGTTGTGCTATCTTATAACAAACGCCATTTTGGGGTAAACTTAGTTAGATATGCCATATAACTTGTCTAAAAAATCTCTACAAAGTCGCGTTTTCAGAATGTTAACATTCTGCTTGGTTACTGAGATATAGTGAGAAACGCGCTGAGAAATTTTTAAATTTTTGCTTCAAATGACTGTTTCTGTGCATTGACTCTAGTTATCTTGATGCATAAGATATTTTTTGTGTAAAACTATCTAAGAAACACAATGGCATAATCATTTTTGAAACAAAAATACACAATTTCTGAGAAAAATGCAGTTGAATTTTTAAACCGTAGATGTAGCACTGTAACTAAAAATAAGTATTTATTCTAGATTCCCTGGCCCATTTCCTTAAAAATGTACCTCATCGATTGTTTATAGACCAAATATAGTCAAAGATATGAATAAAAGTTAATAAATTAATGATTTATTTCTATGGAAAATTTCCCATGCACGATTATGACACGCCATACAAATTTTGTCATCAATACACACCTATGACACGTGTGAGTGCGACTTTTGTTTACATTTATAGTAAAAACAACATAGTCAACCGGTCTTCGTAATATTTGAGATGTTAATGCAGAGTAGATAGATGCATCAATTGTCTTCTTTGAATTGTTTTCACCATTTATAAGTTTCAATATATTTAATCTCAAACATTAAAAATCATTTTTCTCGAAATGTGCTAAATGGCTCTTGTCATAAGATAGGACAACAGCGACGATATGCGCAAGTATACGGGGGATAGACCACTAGTGAAAAATTGTGCCTGAGCCTGAGGGATAACCCTTTTGTAAATTAATGGTGGAGCTAGTGTTCTAGTAAAATTCGCGGATCGATATTTTTTAACGAATTTCCTCAAAATGTTATGTCTGTTAACCTATGATATTATGGTAAAAACAATTTTTTTAGGTGTCCATCTTGATTTGGTTTTGCAATGCCACATACTACCAAAAAATTGGATCTTCCATCGAAAATGTGACAATTTGGGTGGCCCATTCGACAAATTTTCGGTAGTAAAATCACAATTTTCAAACTCCATTTAAATTTTTTCCGAAATATCACCTTCGCAATTTTTTTTAAACATGCCTGAAAGTATGCTCTTTGAAATGCAAGAAGAAGAAATTATTTTTAATTGCCCCAATTTTAGATATCAATATTTTAAAAGGACCTATTATTTATTCAATGTTACTCACAACTTCGGTTCTGAAAGTGATATCTGAATTCTTCTTTTATGAAAAAATTTATCTCGATAAGCTTTACAAGTTGTCTGAAGACACCGTTTATGAGAAATAAAAAATAAAAAAGTTAGAGCAAAAAATGTTTTTATTAGGAACACCCTAAGTTGCTCAATTAAAATAGCTATAAAATAAAAACGTTTGGAGATACAACTATGACGTCTTCCGAAAATAATTTTTGAAGCACCCTAACAATAAGAGCCACCCTAATACCATCTACATCTGGAAATGGCCTAATCAATACTGATTATTTGTCCTGAAGACATCATAGCTCTAAAACATAAGGTTTAGCCACAAATATTTTTGTCTTCCTAAATTGTGAATTCGGACCACTGTGCATTGACTGCTATTGAATTTCATTCAGCTCTGACTTGATTCTGGAGTTACTACGGTTACATAGTAATTTAAACCGAAATAAGGTACCAGGCATATTTGAATCCATTTTCACCAACTAGGCCTCTCTCACAGGTATAATCCCTTTTCCCTCCCACTGCATTCCAAAATATGTTATACGAAGACAACATTTAATTCATGCTGATTTATCCACTTAAATAATATATTTTTTGTTCCAAGGTCGTCATCGTCAACATGGTGCTCATCAGGTTCGTGGTGCCCTTGTAAATATGTGCAAAGTGTAATAAGAATGTAATAGACATTTTCACAAATATATTGAATATAACTTGCTATTGAATAAATGAGAAAGGCACAATTACAGCATTAGGTGGATTAAAACAGGTTTTATTTTGTTCAAACCAATTTATGTATCATTGATTCAATAAATTCCTTACTTTCACTTACACAGTTGTTTTCGAAATTTAAAAACGAAGAAAGTGATGTATTATGCATTTCTTTTGTTTGCATTTTTACCTGCGAAAAATGCGATCAAACGCGTGGGGTGCATTTATACCCCAGTGCAACATTCTTGGGTGGAAATCGCAAGTGCAACGTTCTAGGGTTAAGAATGTAATAGACATTTTCCACAATTATATTGAACATAATCGGTCATGGTCATAGTTTGAAGAAATGGTAATGGTAATGGTCATAGTTTGAAGAAATGAGAAAGGCACAATTGCACCGTTAGGTGGATTAAAACAGGTTTTTCAAGAAAAAGCGTTGATTTCTTAGTTCTCAGTCGCGTTGGAAATTTGAGTAAACTATAAACAAATCGATTCAAAAATTTTTTCGTTTTTTTGGCTCAGTACAATGTATAAAACCTTTAGGAAAATACAGTTTTTCCACCACAATGCATTGATTAAGGAATCCAGATATTTTATTAACAGAGCATTAGCAATAATTCGTTTGTATGTCTATTTTATGGGCCATTTTGTCGCTTTCCCATTGATTTGGTTTGAGATTTCTAGCACTGATGTTATCCTATGCTGATCTGAGCGATTCTCTGAGTCCTGCCACTATCCCATGTAGTATGTGTTATCAAAATCATCGCGAAGCATCAAGTTCTAAATGTTCTCAAACGATATAATATCCGAAGAGAGTGATAAGGGTTGTAAGAAATGTCTCATCACATTGTTAGGTGGATTAAAAACGTTTTACATTTCTTATAAAAGAAATGTATAGAATTCGCTCAAACTTTCAAGATTTTTTCCGAGGCCCGGAGGGCCGAGTCTTATATACCAATCGACTCAGCTCGACGATTTGGGACAATTGAACAGCCCCACAATAGTAAACACCTAAAAATGCGCAACCAACAAGTCTATGGTTGACCTGAAAGAACTCGCCACTAGCGAATTTGCAAACGCAGCGGCTTAAGTCGCAGTGCACATAGCACAACAAACGTGAGTCACTGTGTTGCTCGAAGAATTAATGATTGTTTATAGATATCCGCGGTAAATAATCAATTTCCAATGACACCGGCGGCAGGTGTTTATACGGTTGTATAGAATTTGGCTGTGCCAATATTAATTAACGCAATTATTTACATAGGCGTGGCGTTTTTATGATTGTGAGCGCATCGATACAAATGCATAATTATGTTCGGGAAATAGAGCGTTCAACTGCTTACGAATAGCTTTAGTTAGAACAAGAGAACACGAGGTTCTAGCGAGAACCGAAGGCTCACTAACATTAAACCAATTAGGAAGTACTCACGTTCGGGGAACCTTCGTAAAATAATAGAAGACAGCAAGAGTTACTTTAAGGTAGAGGAGAATAGGAATACATTAACATAAAAACTACAAACGAAGGAGAGAGATAGAAAGCGATGTGACACTAATACAAATATAATGTCAATCGCATGCTGAACAGGGATAGATAGTCAATAATTGAAATCTTGCTGAAGTAAGCAAGAAATTTACTATATAAACTTCAGAAGGTTTAGAATCGAGGCTTTTTTCTTTTTCTCCCTTTTCAATTAACTCGATCAAGGCTGGGCCCCATGTACTGTGCGTACCTCTGGCTGCCAACAACCGAGATCGATTTTAAGTTTTGAATAGTTAGGCGCGAAAAGAATCGCACAGTAGGGTAGTCTATACAGATGTGTACAAAAAGTAGGAGTAATATATGTTTTTCTAGAATCGTAAACCTGACTTTTGTGTTTATTTCCGTTCGCGTTTTCCCCGTGTTAGGAAGGGAATAATATGTTGGTAACGTGTTGCGCGGGAGTAGCCGTTGCGGGTAGGTGCATGTGGTGACAGCGGTTTAGCAATCCTGAGAGATTGCAGGACGCATTTATGACTGGAGGCTAAAATCAGCTAAAGTCTTCAGATCAGTGTATACCATAAAGTGAGAAGAAAGGTTACATTTTGAAAGTGTTTGAGCGTTTTTTAGTGAATAAGTTGGCATTTTACCGACTACTATCGTCAAAGAGAAAAAAAAAAAACATCGAGACAGGCGTTGGTGGTAACCAGTTTTAATGCCTGAAATAAGTCTCGTCGCGAGGAAACCTTAACCATAAGTGTAGATCCGAGAAAAGCAGAAATTCGACGATTTCTGATCGTGTTAATATTGAATGTGATGAAAAAAAATGCGTAAATTGTCTGCGGAATTTGATGGTGAAAACTGAAGAAAAATAACAAACCACGAAAAATACGATAGCTTAAATGTGGAAAAAGACAAACACTCAGCATATCTGATCGATTCAGTGAAAGTTTCTTTGTTCACAAAACTTTGGCAGAGTGCGTCAACGATCTCTACGAATACATATGCGCTTGCTACGAGTTTAAGGATCTAGATCATCTCGACAGGAACTAACGAGTAGATCAACAATGCAGCTCAGGTAAGTGAGAAAAAGAAATTTTCTTTCATACTACACAGGGACAATATAAAAAGATCAACTTTATTGAGCTATTATGCCGCGATAGTAGGATCATAGGAACTACATCTGGCTACTTTCGTTTTTTTTTCGAAGAAACGGTTAATTTTGTACATTGCATCACTTAATTAATTAATTAATTAATCCACCACACACGGTGAATACACTCGACAATGTATGATGACATATAGTGACGACCATAACACGACGAACGAGAAGTAAATGAAACCTTACACCACGAAGCGAGAACGGACTAGCAGAATAAGCATTTTACGTTAGCTACCAGCCATGTACTGAAACAGCTGGTACCGACGAAGAGACCGAGACTGTGGTTGATGACGAAATAATTAAATAGCGGGAGAAGATATATCAACAATCGTGACGCAATCGGTGGGTGCAAGGAACTGAACGCGCTGAGGCGATACGATTGCAATTAAAACACATTTCACCTTTTTTCTTTTTTTTCCTCAAACGTTCGTTTCTCATGGAAAGTGAAAAAACGAAGACGATTGGATAAATAAAACAAATTACCTTAAACTGTTATTGAACAAATAATGAGGGCTGGAAGAATATTGAAAGCATTAGTGAACATACAATTCACATCGGAAACTGTACTTATTAATACTAGCGTAGCTAACACCAATGAGGTTGTTGAACTACTACGCAGGGAAAAAATTATTGAAATAATCAAAGAACAGGGTGAAATAGTCCAAGTAAAACTACACGAAGAACTAATACTCATTCAAACCCCACATACTCCCATTAAAGCGACAGCGAACCAGCTAAAATTCTACGTAAGAACCTTTCTCCCAACAATATGCGGAAATCTCATATTGAACACTAGAAACGGTGTAATGACACACCACGAAGCAATGAAAAAACAGCTAGGAGGCCAAATCATTGGATGCACATACTAATCCCTAAATGTCTAGGCTAGATGAAATCAGTGAATACATCTTACGCGAATACGAGAATTTAAACAAAAACAAAGGAAGAGCCAGAACGCTCCAAGGAATCCTCACAAAAAAACAATTGCTTAAGGAAGCCTTCGAAGAGTTCGAAGCAGTATTAAGTAAATACGAAAACAGAGTCGAAGTTAGAGTTTGGAATGAACTAACCGACAAATTAGACATAGTACAGAAAAAATACGACCAGTCAATAAAAATCCTTGATAGGACAATAATACTCGAAAAGAAGTTAGATATAAAAGGAGTTATACCCAAACAAATACGCTTATCAGAAGCAAAAATAACCAAACAAAGAAGCTTATCAGACAGTGGATGCGAAATAAAAAGCAACACCATGCAGCGTAATGCACAAGAGGCGGAATACCGCTTCCCTAAAACAGAGGCTATTCAGTGTATCCCTGAGTTTAACGGGTCTCGGGATGAATTAGACGCGTTTTTATACCACGTCGATCACTTTGCCGAACAAATACCAGCAGACGAACCGCATACAGATCTAGTCTATGTGGTACTACTGAAATTGAAAGGAAAAGCGGCAGCAGCAATCGCTAAAATCAAAGGCGACACTTGGAATGAAACAAAGACGAACTTGATTAAAGAATTTGGGGATAATGTATCCATAGAAGGTATAATTACCAAAATAGAAACCCTAAGGCAAAAACCACAGGAAACATTTAAAGAGTACAAAAAACGAGTGATGGAAATAAATACCCACCTCGAATATTATGACGAAGGACCAGGGGAAGTAGACAGGGCTATGACAAAAAGCTTGAGGCTACACTGCATATGCGGTTTATATAATAAAGAACTTAAGCAAATAGCCCAGAGTCAACGTGAAATGCCGCTAGTCGAGCTACTGAACTACTTAGAGGAAAGACATGCAGAATGCGAGCATTTGACGGAAATAGGTAATAGACTGGAATCATTGGAATTAGTACAAAATTCAAACAAATTCAAAGGAAGATGGGCGACAGACGGGGGGTTTAACAATACACCAAGACAGTTTAGGAACGACGACCATAGACCTCGACGCGAGGATTACCAAAACGAGCGTGGTAGATACAGAAACGGCTATCAGCCACCAAGAATAAACAACAACAGAAGCTACCAACAAGATAGACAAGGAGAAAGTGGGCGCCCAGGAGGTAGTTACAACTACCAAACGAATAACAACAACCAGAGGAGTATGCGCCCAGACGGAAACAACAGGACCGATTGGAGGCAAAATGAACCGGGCCCAAGACCATGGAGGGAAACGCAGCAAACAGGCTGGAGGCAAAATGAATCTGGCCCGAGACCATGGAGAGAAGCACGACAAGCAGGTTGGAGGCAAAACGAGCCTGGGCAAAACCAGTGGAGGGAGCAGCAACCCCCCTGGAAACAGAATGACTCAAATCCCAGACAATGGAGGGAACAACCAGACTGGAAAAGAGGCGAGTCACCATACAAGCAGGAGCATAGAAGAGATGAAAACCAAAGAAAAAACTGAACGATGGGGTGTTCGGGCAGATAGATGGCAGGACCCCCTACAATAACAGGCCAGAAAATAAACCGTTTAAACAACCCCGACAAGTATGCGTAAATTGCGGTACATACAGTAAAACAAGCACAAATAAGAATTTAAGAAATTATAATACAACTAGACAACGACTGAGTACTAAGTCGCTCAATATACGATATAATGGCCACGGACGGCCCACCACATTGCAAGAAAACACGAGTAATCAATTCCAAGGAACCATGCCTCCATATGAAAAATTGGACATAGAATGTACCAGAAATCATCAATTACTAGTAAATATCGCCTCAATAGAAAGGCCTGACATTAGGATTAAATATATGCTTGATACAGGAGCGTTTCTTAATGTAATAAGATGGGATACGGTCGCGAAAATTGGAGCCAGATTTATTAACTATCGGGATAAGTTATACATTACAGGTTTTAATCTGACACAATCAGAAACTATTGGATCAGTAGAAACCACATTAATAATTGGGAACTCGAAGTATCCAATAAAATTTTATATTGTAAAGGATTTGTGCGTCCCGGGAATTATAGGAGCGAAATTTCTTAAGGAATGTACAATTTTTATATCTCAGCAATTGAACTACATCGCCCTCCGTAAATCAAATAGGAGCGACAATGAGCCAAATGGAGATACAATACAAAGTCCTGATACTTTTGCGTCAAGAGAGGAAAATATTCCCAACTACGCGGGTGACATGAATTCAACTAAAAACATTGAAGAAGTACGTAACAAGATCCCCGGAGGAAGGGATGGGATGAATAATAGATATCAAAATGAAATAGCAAGGGATGATGAAATGCCCTCAAACATGACGCGAAAATGCAAAATTCTGGCTGAAAAGGCATGCCAGACAGAGGCAATTACGAAATACACTGATGATAAGACACAGTATGATAACGAAGAAATGAATCATATAACAGATATGACCAAACTAATAGAAAACAGAAATAACAATAAAACGTCAAGGAAAAGTTTTATTGAATCAGACACATCTCACAGAAGAAAGTGCATGACTAGCATGATCCCGGAATGTGGATCGGAATATAGGATAGATTTTAATGATTATGGTACAAACAAGAAAGATTACTATAAAAAGAATTACACGAATGAGTCCAACGAAAAAAATTACATGGATTCCTACTATGGAGAACAGGTTTTAGAAAACTTGGATGACAACCAGGACTATAGTCTGGTTGACAATAAAAAGTACGATCAGTTACGTGGTAATGAACGAACTGAAAAATTATTAGAGAACCTTAATTTGGATCATTTGAAAAGAAACGATTTCCAAGCCATGGAATCAATTATGGCGGAATATAGTGATGTGTTTTACCAAAAGGGAGACCATCTAACAACTACAGACGCGGCTGTCCATGAAATAGAGACGACGTCGAACGTACCAATAAATAAAAGACAATATAGATTTCCCGAAGCAACAAAAAAGCATATAAATGCAGAAATCGAGGAAATGTTGAAGCAAGGCATTATTAAGCCCAGTAAAAGTCCATGGAATGCACCGGTTTTGTGCGTACCCAAAAAGGACGATGAAAACGGAAATAAAAAGTATAGAATTGTGGTTGACTTTAGAGCGCTAAATTTAATAACAAAACCGTTTGTATATCCGATCCCACTGATCGACGAGATACTTGATAATCTCGGAGGAGCTAAATATTTTTCAACATTGGACCTGAAATCAGGTTTTTATCAAGTCCCAATTAACCCAAAAGATGCGGCTAAAACAGCCTTTTCAACCCCTAAAGGGCACTTTGAATTTACAAGAATGCCTATGGGCCTTAGAAATAGTCCATCAACATTTCAGAAGTTGATGAACACAATATTGTATGAAATTGAAGGTGTGAAAGCTATCGTTTACTTAGACGATATTATCATTTACGGGTCAACTATTGAGGAACACAATGAAAACCTCATAAAAATTTTGAAGGCTATGCGCCGACACAATTTGAAAATTGAGGCAGGAAAATGCCAAATTTTAAGAACCGAAATTAAATATCTCGGACATGCAATTAATGCTGAAGGCATTCGGCCAATGGAGGATAATATAAAGGCCATCAAAGAAATGACTGTACCAAAAACAGTTAAAGGAGTCCGTTCGTTCTTAGGAACGGTTAATTTTTATGGTAAATTCATACCACAAATAGCAGAAAAACGTAAACCATTGAACGATCTGCTAAAGAAAAATGTAAAATTTATTTGGACCAATGAATGTCAGAAAGCATTCGAAGAATTGAAAGATTTTTTAACTTCAAATACTCTGTTGGTAAGACCAAACTACAAAGATACGTTTGTGATCACAACAGATGCAAGCGAGTATGCCATTGGTGCAGTACTCTCTAATGAAAAGTCCACCGATAGACCCATAGCCTATGCGAGCAGAGGTCTAGTAGGTGCAGAAAGAAGATACCATACGATAGAGAAAGAATTACTCGCAATTGTATGGTCAGTGAACAGATTCAAACATTTTATTTATAATCAGAAATTTATCGTCTACACAGATCATAGACCTTTAATCTCTATTTGGAGATTGAAGGAAACATCACCCACCCTGACACGACTTCGTTTAAAGCTCCAAGGGTTGGAAATGGACATACGCTACAAACAAGGAAAAGATAATGTTGTAGCAGATTTTCTATCTAGACTTAATCCTGATGCTGAGATAGATGAAAAATCTCACACGGTCGCTGTAGTCACACGACAACAGAAACTGCAACAACAGCAAGAAGAAGACGAAAAACTTGCCAAGCAAACCGAAACAAAGACCACGAACCAGATTACAGACCCATCGGGAAGATTTGGGCTATTCAAGGACACACAGCAATCCGAATGGAACCCTCACATGGACGGGCTAGAAAATATCGATTTTGAATGGGACGAAAAAGATGATCTAGATGTAACAATAACACATGAAGATTTTGAAAATGATCTAGAACAGGGACGTATAGATTTTAAACTATTAAAGTTTTCAAAAAGCAAGATCGACGAGAGCGAAACAGACGCCACATTCGTTATCGTTAATAGTAGGTCAGCCTATAAAGAGCTGAGCGAATTGGTCGACCTCCCTCATGGGTTGAAAGATTTTCTAAATGGTAGAATATTTGCCATCCCAAACAGAAAAATATGGGGTATGATTCTAAATGGGTCAAGCCGATCAAGAGCTGACACAAAAGTATTTTTCCAAGGATTAGTTGACGCGTTCGGGAACTGCCCCGAACACATGAAAGAAGATAAGAATATTCAAATTATCTCCTTTAGAAACATACAAACGCCACCAGAAACTAACATTTTACGATTTGTAGCAGGTAAATTCAATAAAGTATTCACCCTCTTTGCGCCAGAGAAAGACCGAATGCATGTACCAGTAGGAGAAAGAGAAACCGTACTTAAAGAGTTTCATGACTCTCCGCTGGGCGGACATGTCGGCAGTAAAAGAATGTTGAAACGCATAAGCCCACTATTCGAGTGGAAAAATATGCGACGAGATGTAGAGAACTACGTCAAACAATGTGATTCGTGCCAAAAGAACAAGATTGGACGATCCAACAAAATTCCAATGAAAATAACAACCACATCGTCCGAACCATTCGAAAAGTTATATATGGACATTGTGGTATTACCAGAATCCGATTGGGGTAACAAATACGGTCTAGTTATGCAAGACGACCTAACAAGATACTTGATTGTAGCACCGATGGAGAATCAAGAAAGCGCAACGGTCGCGCAAACATTTGTTGAGAATTATATTTGTAAATTTGGAGCTCCCTTGGAGTTAGTTACAGATAATGGAGCAAATTTTGTAAGCTCCCTAATGAAAAACGTCTGTAAAATTCTAAAAATTAAGAAAATCACTACGAGCACCTATCATCCACAAGCAAATTTAGTGGAGAGGTCGAACAGGGAACTTAAAATGTACTTGAGACAATATGTTGGAAATGCCCCGAAAACTTGGGACCAACATTTGCCTTTCTTTACATTCGAATACAACACCACGTCAAACTCATCGACGGGCTATACACCATTTGAATTAGTATATGGTAAAAACGCCAACATTCCCAATTCAATTTATAAATGGAACAATGATGGGCTATATTACGAGGACTACGTCAACGAAATACGGTCCACGTTCAAACACCTGCACAAAAAAGCACGAGAAAACCTAATATTGTCAAAAGAAAAAAGGAAGGACCTATACGATAAAAACGCCAACGAGTGGCAGCCTATGTGGGGCGATATGGTACTTGTAAAATCCATCCCCACGGGTACAGGACAAAAACTGCAAGCTCTGTGGAGAGGCCCATATGAGGTCGTAGAACTCCCGAGTGAATGCACGACCGTGATTAAAAACGGAAACAGATTAGAGAAGGTTCATAATAACCGTCTCAAGAAGTACACGGATTGAACTCTAGGAGGAGAAATGTACATATTGTAAATAGATATACTGTAGATACATATATAAAGTTTACTAGACAAATGTAATTTCACAGCGTTCTGGTAAATCTACATGTTGCACGTTGCAAAACGTAAAATTAGGTTTTTGAATAAGTTGGCGGCTTGTAAAAAAATAAGAATGAACATAATAATCAGTCATTTTGTTCGCTGGCATATGTCAGCGCAAGATGACGCGAAATTACAAGAATTTTTTTTTAAGTATGTACATTACCCGTAAAACGAGAGACCATTGACCATGATCAAAGATATTCCATTTTACGAAACTCAAATATTAAACACTATGGTAGAGGAAACTAAACGCGATCGAAAAATACGTAGACAACGGTGGAAATATATCCACCACCCTATATCTTGCGCAAGCGAGCAAGAGTGAAAGGAAACTAAAACACCGATGATAAGTATTAACACAAAGTAACTAGCAGCTTTTCAAGTGGCGAACGAGCCTAAGCTCAGATTTAACACTCCTTAAAAAAAAAGCTCTAATCTAATCAAAAAAATTATTTCTAAGGTAGCACTCACCAGATTATCCTATAAATTATTACAGTATCCGTCGAGAGGGGGAAGGCACCAGAGCAAGAAGAAAATACCCTAAAAAGAGGAAAAACAAAGTACAAACGAAAAAAAAAACAAATTAAAAGAAATACACTTACCATACATGACACCATAGCTGAAAAAAAAATAAAGAAACGTCTCGGAGGGTGGTTTTCGGAGAGCCTAGAAAAAAATACAATACGCAATAGTGAATCCGGTTCAAATGTATATTTCCGACCCTGCAAAGAATAAAAATGTATAACCGAAGAATAAATAAACATAATAAGATACTTACCTTAACCTAAAAATGGCGAAGACAGGCACGGAACATCGGCAGGCACACGCCTTGCACTTCCGAAATATCGGAGACCCACGCGTAACGGGGTCTCCAAACCATGTGCCGCGCGATGCGCCAGGGCGTGGCGCGCAGCGGCACACTGAAAGTTATTGGCTCGTCTTCTACGGCAAATACGAGTTGGCACGCGGAATTGACAACTTGCCAATCCTCGAGAAAAACGGGCCCTGGTGTGCTGGCCGCCTGGTAGCGGCGGACCAGCCACATCCAGGCCTCATGAAGCGCGTGGCGCACACCATGGAGGTAGAAAGGGCGGGTCAGCAGTAAACGAAAAAAACCTATTTCGGCTACTACGCGTGGCAGGGCGGTTCCCGGTGGGTAAAACGGCAATGGGCCGAAATACATGACGCACGCCAGAAACCTGGTATCCGGACACCAGGTGCGGGCCCTGTGGAGGCCACGGGCATTGGGTGAATATACAATAAAAGAGCTAAAAGAACAAAAAGAAAAAAGTTTTTGGAACCGAAAATCAAGACGCACTACTTACCTCATTATTACCTCTCGTCACAAACGATTGACATCAAATGCCGAAATCGGAACAGAAAAGGTGCAAGAGGCGCGCTAGTAAAGTCTAAACCACTTACACTGCACATAATAGTGCACGGGAAAAAAAAATTCAGGAGGCGGTTCACGTTTCACATCCACAGCATTTCTTGCTTTGCAATACGGTTATAAATCTAATGAAGCGAGTTATTGTAACTATGCTAGGGTAATGAGGGCATTTTGACAGTGAATACGACTGTAACCGGAATACGCACCGCTTTGCTCAGCAATCATATAAGAGCAAGTTTATCTGGCTAAGACAGGAGTAAAACAAAAGGAAAACCAGACTCGAGTTCAATCTTTATTGGCAGCGTACATTTTTACTAGATAAGAAGTATATAGATATAGGCTCAATACTGTACTGTTGGACATCCTTTTTCTGCGGGGTTTTTCCATATGCCGCGCGAGGATTTATGCAAGATAGCAAGTTTTTTTTCTTTAAGGTAGCAAGCCGCATCAATAAAGATTTAAGGTAACAAGCTTTTTGTCACATGAATTACATATGCATAGACTTAAGGCATAAAATTGTTGCCCCAGTTGAATCAATATAAGTTTAAAGACAGCCACCCAATTTTGAAATGATGCAAGATCAACGCGTTGCGTTGATTTTTCGTTCCATATATACATATGCATATTGGTTTAAAGCAATAGAAGAATAATTGATTTTACGACTCTATACATAAGAAAGTATCGTTATCTTTCATATTTTAGAACTATTTTCGCTGGAGTTTTCTTGGCCATGGCGAACGCAGCGTTGATTCTGGAAAGACTCAATGATGTATTACTGGCACAAGGGGTCTACGATTTTAAGGTAACGCTAACGTATAAGAGTCTTGTAGAGGATCAAGCAGAATTAGAATCGGCACTAAATGCTTTTAATGAAACCTGTACAGCGCTAATAGAAAGAATTCCTAATTTGAAATGCGGGGTCATAACCTCGGTTTGGAGCAAAGACACTAGTGACATTGCGAACATAAACACGTACATCAGGTATTTCTTTAAAACAAGAACACCAAGAGGGTTTTGGTCAGCAATTGGAGCAATGGACTCCGACGACAGAACTAGAATTGACGAAAATATGGATAAACTTAGACGAAACGAAGAAAGATTCAACAAAAATACAGAACATCAAGCGTCAGCAATAGAAAAAATATACAATTTCGTGAGCAACTCAACAATCACCATGAATAAGGCAGTCGAAAGCAACAATAAAAATTTCGAATCTTTAAAAACAGAAATCAGGAACACTCTTAACAGAGCCCATGACAGAGATAAAGACCTATACCTAGAAGCAACACTCATGGAGATAGGCATGTGGTATAACAGTATGAGACAAAACTTAAAACTAAAACAAAAAACGTTGATAGCAATATTACACGCAGAAAACACAAAGAGCCTCGACCTAGCGGAAATAATAAACCCAGTACAACTAATCCGAACATTAGACAGTGAGGAAGCAACGCTGAACGACAACCTTACTTTCCCGAGAAGAGCAGACGGGGCAATTATGCCAGAGATATTAAATACACTTCATTACTACGTAAACCTCACCAACGACTTAGATATAATTATGACACTTCAAATTCCGCTCGTGAAAAAAAGCAAATGGTATGCGTATAAAGGCACAATCGAGCCAAGCATAACCGGAAACATATTGACAATATTGCACTTAGAGGAAGACATAATAATAAAACAAGAAAACAACTGGGGATATGTATTAACCCAGGCAGATTATAACAACTGCGATAGAATAGGAGACACTAGGCTTTGTAACTTAAGCAATATAGAGAGAGACCTCAAACAAGAGGACACATGTATGGCCGCGCTATATTTTAGAAACATAACGACGACATGCAAAACAAAAGTGCTGCAGTTGAACCACGACATATGGTTGGAAACTGCAAATAGGAACATATGGACGTATTTTACACCTAACAAATTGAAGGTATCCGTTTTCACGGGGAAGAACGTTACGGAAACTACAATACAAGGCAAAGGAAATATAAAATTACTGCCGGACATGATGATACAGACGGATAGTATAAGAATTACACACTTCAGTGAAACACAAGGTGAAACAAAATTAACATACCACATACCACATACGGACATACCAAATATTTCTAGTAAATGGAAGGATAAGGGGATACCGTCTCTTTCAAAACGTAATAAGATAGTTTCGTTATTTGACACAAAGAAACTTTTCGACATAGGGGTAGAAGTCGACGAAATAAAAAACCATAGAACCACGCTAGAAAATTTAGCATATGCCCCTCTAGAGAACCCATGGACGACATTTAGTGTCTTCTTGGTCATAGGAGGAGCTTTAGGCATATTCTTCCTATGTTTCAAAGGGGAGATATCATGCTGCACACGGAAAACCGTTATAGAACCACACATACCAAATATAGGACAAAGGGAAAACAGAAGACAAACGAAACACACACTGGATAGGAACATTATAAGCAAAACGAAATTACAGACCATAAATGAGAAGAAAAAAGAGAAACAACCAGACATGAACATGCGCTTAAATAAACAACAACAAAAAATTCAGAAGGCAACGCCAAATACTAAAGAAGGGGGTACAATGCAACCCAATCAACAAAGGACGCAAAATATTACGACAGCGCATACTAGTAAACCAGCACTGAAAAAAATGCAAGGAGGAATAAGAACGTATTGAGCAACAAAACGCAATAAGAGACACAATGCAAATTAAATAAACATGATAATCGTTGTCATTAATTAACATGGATATAAGCAATTTACAATATGAGGAAAAGCGAAAGTGAAAGGAAAATAAAGAGTAAATAATCAACAGTGAGAACATAAAAAAACATTAACATAACATAAAAAAAAAAAAAAAAAATTAGATAAAGGTAAAGGTATACAAATATGATAAAAAGGAACAAAATTACCACAAAATGGGTAATAGTTCGGTTGATATAAGATGAAGAAAAGCTTTTAAAATGCGAATACAAAAAAGGAGTATAATTGACGAAAATATTTATTTGCAACTAAGAAAGTAATATTTGCAAAGCCAGAAGCAAAAGTATGGAAGAAATAAAGAACATACTACAATATAAGAAGGAAAAGATAAAGACAGAATTTATTGAAAACTCTTAGATTATAAAGACACATGCGGCGCAATATAAATAAGAGGTTAAAAGCATTGGAATGAAAAAGCATATCAGAAAAGCTGCAATAAAAGGAAGCGGGAAACGCCTGCGAGTAACGCAGAATTACAATGCATGATTTACAAATAATAAAAGATGGAGACTCACTCTGGAAATCATGAAGCAGAACCTAGACACAAAGAAAACATGGACAACAATATATGAAAAGAATGAACAATTTTTAATTGGAATTATTTTTTTTCTTACCCTACGCTGGCCAGCGGATAAAACATATGCAATATTGATTAAGAATCATTTATATCACTTAATACAAGTATGAAAGCATATGAGCGGACAAGGGAACCGGAACCCGGAATGAGTATGAATGTCTTTATTTTATGAACGTGATGACAAATTCTATTTACATGACGACTAAGAATCGCAGTCGAATTAAAATATACACGAAAAAGAAAAACGTAAAACATGAACGCAGCGACAGAAGGACACAACAAGAAGAAACACAAATATAACATGACCTACAGAGAAGATAATACAATAAAGGGAAAAAAAAGGTTAAACAAGAGGAACGTTTAATTAAAAACGGCAAAAGTGATAAAAACCAATGCAATCATGAAAAAGCAAAGAAAGTATTCAAGGGGGGCTAAAGAAAACAAAATAGAAGGGTTAATAATAGGAAGCTTACATACTTCCGGGGAATAATATTTTTACGGTATCTTTATAGGATCACCCTGGGTTGTCAAATTGAGAAGAATACGAATTAAGAAGTAACAGATGAAATGAAGAAAAGCGTCTGAGGGGAATAATTAAAGGAGTAATGACATACAGGATACAGATGGAAAAACAACGGTTGAAGGAATGTTTCAACAAACACGTAAAATATATAAATAATACTGGATACGAATCAAACAGATATCCATGCCCAATAGCAGGGAACTTCATAGGATGAAATTAAGTAATATAACAAAAACACCTAACAGACAACATATCGGAAAACGGGAAACAAGAGAAAAACAAATAAAGTGGAGAATTATGAATAAATAAATAAAACAAAATAATAAAGAAAGAATCTAAGTCTAATTTCAGTAAAACCAGGTCCCACCTGCAACCACCTTACTGGAAAGGGGGGAGGAGGCCACACCAATCCGAATAAAGGATACCACAATCTCGCCGAAAGAAGGAAACATAGGTAACATTCAATCACATTTACAGCGCACTAACAAACTAAGCTAATCACAACAATTCGAAGCAAATTACTAACAAACTACTATGTCTTCATATATATATATATAAAAAAAAAAAAGAAAACAGCATAGTACTAACAAACGGTTATTTCTCCATATGAAAAAAAAATAACATAACTAACATTACTAACCACTTGTTCGAACAAACATAGATTAGATAGAATACCCGAACGTGAAGATAGACTAGATTGAATGCGCAAACGCCAATATATGATTTAATAAGCGATGAAAATTACATAATAAGAAAGATTAGATTGAAATGCCCAAACGACAATATATGAGCGATGAAAATTACATAATAACATTAATAAGCAAAAAAAAAAAAAAATTTTTTTTTACACAATTTAATATCAATTTATTATCCACAAAGAATTTTTTTGAAAAGCAACAAACAAGCAAGTGAAATCTGAAGATCAGGGACAAAAGAAATTTTTCACCCCCAGGAAGCCAACATCACCACATACTTTTGGTCTGAAAATTTATGATGACAAAGGACGAATCAGGCGGAAGACAGAGGGTTGAAGGTGTTGGGTTGTGACGGCAAGGGCGGAGCAACAGTGAAGGATGAGAACTGGACCAACGAACGAAAGGGCAAAACCGGAGCGGGCAAATAAATCGAAGGTAGAGAATGGTTGTAAGACAAGCCGCAATATGAAGCAAGTAAAAGAAAAACCATAGCAAAGAATCGGAGTCGCAACCACTGAAAAAAAATCGACTCAAGCTGGACATACTGCCAGTCATTATGCAGTGTTCAGTAAAGCGCAGTCAGAACCGTCAAACTCTGGCTGGAGCTAAAACACCAACAAAATATATAAACAACGAACTAAAGAAACGCATCAACACCACATCATGCGGGAAGCATTTTTACAAACTAGATGGCAGGAATAAAGTAGCCATCAGGAAATCAGCAAGGCAGATTAAACGTCAGTAGGAAGAATCCAGTAGGAAAGGTCGTAACACTAGCAAGTCAGCTACAGATTACGCATTGCAAAGACGACTGAGATAAGTTACACATCGCATTTCGTCTGCAACATTTTACAATTCACGAGGCAGGATAAGTCAAATATCCTATCCTCGGTAACCACAAAAACGACAACAACAAACGGAGAAGAAGGAGAGGAAGGAAACGAAGTAACGAAATTACATAATCCACTCGAACAGGACGCAAACCAAGCCCCAGATGCAGCATAGATGAAGGAAGCTGAGGCAAACGAACGGAAAACCAACCCCGGACTCACGAGATGGCAGTCGAAACACCCACACCCGATATCCGAAGTCGACCAATTGATAAGTCCCATGATACACGGAACATATGTACAGGCAGTACTATATGAACAAACAACCCAGAAGACGACATCCCAAGGCAGACTTCAAGCAACAGCAACTACAACGGCTTCTGGGAGGGCAGCATGGTAACATATTTAGGAGAACAGTAAAGAATTTATTATAAAACCAACACGTAACATTGATAATGATCTCTTCAAGATAATTATCAACTCATTAACAAAGGGGAGATGAACAGCCCCACAATAGTAAACACCTAAAAATGCGCAACCAACAAGTCTATGGTTGACCTGAAAGAACTCGCCACTAGCGAATTTGCAAACGCAGCGGCTTAAGTCGCAGTGCACATAGCACAACAAACGTGAGTCACTGTGTTGCTCGAAGAATTAATGATTGTTTATAGATATCCGCGGTAAATAATCAATTTCCAATGACACCGGCGGCAGGTGTTTATACGGTTGTATAGAATTTGGCTGTGCCAATATTAATTAACGCAATTATTTACATAGGCGTGGCGTTTTTATGATTGTGAGCGCATCGATACAAATGCATAATTATGTTCGGGAAATAGAGCGTTCAACTGCTTACGAATAGCTTTAGTTAGAACAAGAGAACACGAGGTTCTAGCGAGAACCGAAGGCTCACTAACATTAAACCAATTAGGAAGTACTCACGTTCGGGGAACCTTCGTAAAATAATAGAAGACAGCAAGAGTTACTTTAAGGTAGAGGAGAATAGGAATACATTAACATAAAAACTACAAACGAAGGAGAGAGATAGAAAGCGATGTGACACTAATACAAATATAATGTCAATCGCATGCTGAACAGGGATAGATAGTCAATAATTGAAATCTTGCTGAAGTAAGCAAGAAATTTACTATATAAACTTCAGAAGGTTTAGAATCGAGGCTTTCTTCTTTTTCTCCCTTTTCAATTAACTCGATCAAGGCTGGGCCCCATGTACTGTGCGTACCTCTGGCTGCCAACAACCGAGATCGATTTTAAGTTTTGAATAGTTAGGCGCGAAAAGAATCGCGCAGTAGGGTAGTCTATACAGATGTGTACAAAAAGTAGGAGTAATATATGTTTTTCTAGAATCGTAAACCTGACTTTTGTGTGTTTTTTCCGTTCGCGTTTTCCCCGTGTTAGGAAGGGAATAATATGTTGGTAACGTGTTGTGTTTTTTTCCGTTCGCGTTTTCCCCGTGTTAGGAAGGGAATAATATGTTGGTAACGTGTTGCGCGGGAGTAGCCGTTGCGGGTAGGTGCACAATGTCTGTGTGTGTGTGTGTCTGTGTGTGTGTATGTAACGGACAAATTCTCATTCGTGTTTCTCAGCAATGGCTGAACCGATCTTATCCAAACCAATTTTAAATGAAAGAACTAAAAAACAGTATGAACGCTATTAATTTGTTTTTGATTCTGATGCTTAGTTTCTAAGACATGAATGTTTGAATGCGTAAAAATGGCGTTTTTCGCAGTTTTATCAAATTATCTGTCGAAATTGACTATATATTTTAACAATTTATATGTTTTTAGACAGCTTTAACGAATACCTTTCGAACAAGCTATAGATTGTTGAAATCGGACTATTATCAAAAGAGATATTTAACATTAAATGCGGACGAAAGATTTTTATCATTTCCCATTGCCAGAAATATGACCAAAAACATGTAATCTATTATTAACGCCAAAACGGCTTATTTTAGGTCAATAGTATCTTCGGAGAATTTAATGGAGGTAATATGCCTTTTCTTTTGGTATTGTGCTTTTGCTGATTAATCCCCATATGAGTGAGATATTTTCACTAATTTTCTTGGAAGTGATTATATCGAAATGATGTCTTCAGCAAATTTGTAGCTCTTACTTTTGCGAATAACTTTACTGAAGACTTCAAATATCTATTTTGAATACTTTAAAAGTTATGGCTTGTTGTTTGTGGATTACTCTTTGTCGCCTATTTTTTTGTTCAATATAGTAATATTGCATTGAAATAAGCCAAACATTATTACGATAAAACGAATTTTGTATTTCATTTTTCTATCTACAACCCCTAGAAATAATCATCGAACACTTCCAAGTTGTCTGGAAGGAACTTGATAGCTTATCAGTGCAAAAATGTTCATTTGTGCGAGCCTTCTGACTGCAATTTTTCTAACTCATGACCATCTGATCGATCTGAAACATATCGGAAAATGAAAAGCGAAATAAATAACTCCAAGCAACGGCGTTGCCAAGAGAAGGTTTTGGGGTTTAACACCATACAACGCCCCCCTCCCCCAACACCCAAAAAAAAATTATTGGATTGAAGCTGAAAATTTATTGATGCAGACTGATTTAATTCAATATTACAATAACAATTATCTGATCCATAGATTAATAACCTGTTGTTGTAAACATCATGAGGACTTTTGATAAATTGTCGGAATGGGGTCCTCCTGATATGTAACTGATCTATTGGTCTTGATTTCACAGTTGTCTAATAGCATCAATATCAAATTCCTGTCTGAAAATATTCCAATAGAAAATACCACAGTTCTGTAATCAATCATAATCCTCAGATTTATTTTCAAATTGAGCTCGTTTTTGTAGAAATGTACTGTAATAAGGGTCTTTAGTTAATAGGAAGCGAAGTTAAAATTGATTTAATGTCTATGAAACATAGAACTGCGCACCAAAAAATGCATAACTTTCAACATTTGCTAAAAATGTTTTTGCCTTTCTCATTCACTCCAAAATTCGTCAATCTAATCCCGACCGGGAGGGTCGAGTGTCATATGCCAATCGACTCAGTTCGTCGAGATCGGAAAATGTCTGTGTGTATGTATGTGTGTCTGTGTATGTGGAAAAAAATGTGACCTCTGTTAATCAGAGATGGCTGGATCGATTTGCACAAAGTTAGTCTCAAATGAAAGGTACAACCTTCCCATCGATGCAATTGATTTTTTTATTGATTGGACTTCCGGTTCCGGAGTTACGAGTTGAAGAGTGCAACCACACAGCAAATTCCCATATAAACTGAAATGAAAAATTTTCAAAATCAAATTTGTATTTTTTAATGCCAAATGACTTTATAATGCATGAAACATCGAGATTTGATGTAAACTCGAAAAAAATAATGTTTGACAAAAATTGATTTTTTTGGACTTTAGTACATTTTTGCCTTTCTCATATAGAAAGGTTCTGCATTCACTCTAAAAATCGTCAATCATACCGGCCCGGAGGAAGTATGCAGTGAGTGGTTGCTACTTTAAAATTAAAATTAGTTTAAAATTTCTAAACAAGTTGAAAATTTTCGGCAGGACCCGGACCTCCCGGATCTTACTATGTGATATTGAAACATCGCTTGAAACCAGCGGCGGTCAAGCGATGTTTCAGTATCACATAGTATCTCAAGATCGTGGCTGTTGATCCATTGTACGCATGTGCAAATCGTACTGAACATGTAATATTAATTTCCACCATTGTATTGAACATAACCAGCCATGGAATCGTAGTCTGGACAAATGAGACAAGCACAATTGCACCACTAGGTGGATTAAAACAGGTTTTTATTTTGGGAATGCGTCGAGTTGAGACGAAAACGTAATATGATTAATAACGAGGATAACACTTTTCGAATGTAGAGAGAAATTTATGAAAAATGACGATTTCCATTCGAATCTAGCAGGTCCTGATCGATTTTGATGAGAATTTGATTTTTGTTGTATGATCAATTATATGTATAGGTCAAATGTTCAAAAACAGTAATTTAAGGTCAAGATAACATCATTTTGAAACCGCCAATTTCGGAGGTTTAGTATCTTCGATAAGTTTTACATGCGTTAAACAGGGCATCATTTGATAAAATAATTTTGGCGGTATATCGTCCAAGAAGTATTTATGGTGAATTTTCTCAGGTTAATATTCATGACTACAATAATGCCGTTTGGACAGTAAGATCGATTTTCACCAAACCCCCACTAATTATAAAATTGGTATTGTAAAAAAAACGTAAGGGCGATACTTCAATGCTGATAGGTGGGACCGAAAAAGTAAACAATTGTCAAAGGGGCGATACTATCATTTCGTCAATTTCAATAGCAAACACAAATTTTAATTTAATAATTTCAAATACTTCATGAAGTTTTGGGTTTCGATCACTGAATCATGCAATCTAGGATGTAAAAAACACAATAGTTCTTAAATAGGAAATAAAACCAAGTCTGGAAATATTCACTGTTGATTTTCTTTGGATGGTGTCACTGCTTGTATCGCTTTTTTCCAGAAAAAGCGTTGATTTTTAGGTCTCAGTCGTGTTGGAAATTTGAGTAAAGTATAAACTTTATTTCGATTCAAAAAAAAATTCGATTTTTTGGCTCAGTACAATATATAAACCCTTTAGGAAAATTCAGTTTTCCCACCACAATTTAGATATTTTATTAACACAGTATTACAATAATTCGTTGGTATGTCTATTTTATAGGCCATTTTTTCGCTTTCCCATTGATTTGGTTTGAGATTTCTAGCACTGATGTTGTCCTATGCCTATGCTGAGTCCTGCCACTATCCCATGTAGTATGTGTTATCAAAAACATCGCGAAGCATCAAGTTCTAAATGTTCTCAAACGATATAATATCCGAAGAGAGTGATAAGAGTTATAAGAAATGTCTCATCACCCTGTTAGGTGGATTAAAGGCGTTTTTTATTCATAATAAGCTGAAGCTTTTAAAATATTTTTCCCTCCCCTAATAACTATTTCTGATTATTAAATGTAAGCTTCTAGCGCAAAAAATTAAAAAAAAAATGATTTTTTTTTATTTTTGCATATTTGCATCTTTAAGATAAGAAAAAACATGGTCAAGAAATGTTTCAAAGATTTTCTTCCATTTAATTCCACTATGTTTTACATTTCTTATAAAAGAAATGTATAGAATTCGCTCAAACTTTCAAGATTTTTTCCGAGGTCCGGAGGGCCGAGTCTTATATACCAATCGACTCAGCTCGACGATTTGGGACAATGTCTGTGTGTGTGTATGTAACGGACAAATTCTCATTCGTGTTTCTCAGCAATGGCTGAACCGATCTTATCCAAACCAATTTTAAATGAAAAAACTAAAAAACAGTATGAACGCTATTAATTTGTTTTTGATTCTGATGTTTAGTTTCCAAGATATGAATGTTTGAATGTGTAAAAATGGCGTTTCTTGCAGTTTTTTTAAATTTTCTGCCGAAATTAACAATATAAATTAACAATTTATATGTTTTAGACAGCTTTAACGAATACCTCTCGAACAAGCTACAGATTGTTGAAATCGGACTATTATCAAAAGAGATATTCAACATTAAATGCGGACGAAAGATTTTTATCATTTCCCATTGCCAGAAATATGACCAAAAACATGTAATTTATTATTAACGCCAAAACGGCTTATTTTAGGTCAATAGTATCTTCGGAGAATTTAATGGAGGCAATATGCCCTTTCTTTTGGTATTATGCTTTTGCTGATTAATTCCCTAATGAGTGAGATATTTTCACAAATTTTCTTGGAAGTGATTATATCGAAATGATGTCTTCAGCAAATTTGTAGCTCTTACTTTTGCGAATAACTTTACTGAAGACTTCAAATATCTATTTTGAATACTTTAAAAGTTATGGCTTGTTGATTGTGGATTACTCTTTGTTGCCTATTTATTGTTCAATATAGTAATAATCCATTGAAATAAGCCAAACATTATTTCGATAAAACGAATTTTGTATTTCATTTTAGTATCTACAACCGCTGGAAATAATCACCGAACACTTCCAAGTTGTCTGGAAGGAACTTGATAACTTATCAGTACAAAAATGTTCATTTGTGTGAACCTTCTGACTGCAATTTTTCTAACTTATAACCATCGGATCGATCTGAAAAATGTCGGAAAATAAAAAGCGAAGTAAATAACTCCAAGCAACGGCGTAGCCAAGAGAAGGTTTTGGGGTTTAACACCATAACACCCCTCCCCCCCCACCACACCCAAAAAAAATATTGGATTGAAGTTGAAAATTTATTGATGCAGACTGATTTAATTCAATATTACAATAACAATTATCTGATCCGTAGATTGATAACCTGTTGTTGTAAACATCACGAGGACTTTTAATAAATTGTCGGAATGGGGTCCTGATATGTAACTGATTTTGATTTCACAGTTGTCTAATAGCATCAATATCAAATTCCTGCCTGAAAACATTCCAATAGAAAATTCCAGAGTTCTGTAATCAATCATAATCCTCAGATTTATTTTCAAATTGAGCTCGTTTTTGTAGAAATGTACTGTAATAAGGGTCTTTATTTAATAGGAAGCGAAGTTAAAATTGATTTAATGTCTATGAAACATAGAACTGCTCACCAAAAAAATGCATAACTTTCAACATTTGCTAAAAATGTTTTTGCCTTTCTCATTCACTCTAAAATTCGTTAATCTAATCCCGACCCGGAGGGCCGAGTGTCATATTCCAATCGACTGAATTCGCCGAGATCGGAAAATGTCTGCGTGTATATATGTGTGTGTATGTGGAAAAAATGTGACCTCTATTTCTCAGAGATGGCTGGACCGATTTGCACAAAGTTAGTCTCAAATGAAAGATACAACCCCATCACATCGGCTGCTATTGAATTTTTTATTGATTGGACTTCCGGTTCCGGAGTTACGAGTTGAAGATCACACAGCAAATTCCCATATAAACTGAAATGAAAAATTTTCAAAATCAAATTTGTATTTTTGATGCCAAATGACTTTAAAATGCATGAAACATTGAGATGTTTGACAAAAATTGACTTTTTTGGACTTTGGTACATTTTTTCCTTTCTCATATAGAAAGGTTATACAATCACTCTAAAAATCGTCAATCATACCGGCCCGGAGGGAGTATGCAGTGAGGGGTTGCTACTTTAAAATTAAAATTAGTTTAAAATTTCTTAACAAGTTGAAAATTTTCGGCAGGACCTGGACCTCCCGGATCTTTCTCCATGATCTGCCGCTGGTTTCAAGCAATATTTCAGTATCTAGTATCTCAAGATCGTGGCTGTCGATCCATTGTATGTATGTGCAAATCGTACTGAACATGTAATATTCATTTCCACCATTGTATTGAACATAACCAGCCATGGAATCGAGTCTGGACAAATGAGAAAAGCACAATTGCACCACTAGGTGGATTGAAACATTATTTTGGGAATGCGTCGAGTTGAGACGAAAACGTAATATGATTAATAACGAGGATAACACCTTCCGAATGTAGAGAGAAATTTATGAAAAATGACGATTTCCATTCGACTCTAGCAGGTTCTGATCGATTTTGATGAGCATTTGATTTTTGTTGTATGACCAATTATATGTATGACCTATACATACAAATGTTCAAAAACAGTAATTTATGGTCAAGATAGCATCATTTTGAAACCGCCAATTTCGGAGGTTTAGTATCTTCGATGAGTTTTACAAACGTTAAACTGCGCATCATTTGATAAAATAATTTTGACTGTATATCGTCCAAGAAGTATTTATGGTGAATTTTCTCAGGTTAATATTCATGGCTACAATAAAGTCTCAACAAATTCACTAAAGACACGAACTCTGTTACTATTATCTAGAAAATTAATTCTGCATAATTTTCAAACTTCAAAAATTACGGTTTCGGAATTATGCCGTTTGGAGAGTAAGATCAATTTTCACCAAACCACCACCAAACCGAATTTCTGGCTACGCCGCTGATTTCAAGTAAGTAGAAACAAAGTCGTTCTACACTCGTTCACAAGAAACTTTTTCGAATGCTGAATATCTATTATAATACATTGAAACCCCGATTTTATCAGCCAAATATGAACATATGTTTGATGGGCTCTAGCAGACGAACAAGACTGAATTCGAGTAAATCCTTTCTTGAGCATGTTTTCCTTATCATGAAGATGGAAATATGCAAAAATAAATAGTTCATCATAATCAGAAATAGTTATCAGACTACATCAAGGGACGGGAAGAATATTTTAACAGCTTCAGTTTCTAATAAAGAAAAAAATTGCCCGATTTAGTCAATGTCCCCGTTTTGTCAGCCTAAAATACACCATGAGACTGATAAAAATGGGTCTTTATTGTATGTATTATTCACTGTGTTTCACATTAATAGGTATATTTCATTTTTGGAGATTTTTTTATTGCATCGAACTACAACAATTTTTAGGTAGTTTTGAACGTGCTGGCGTACGTTATTGACAGGTACGTTCCGAAGAAAGTTCACCATCGACAAACCGGCCCTCCATGGCAAACGAGTACATTGCGACGGTTGAAGTCTATTAAGAGAGCTGCCCTGCGGAGGTGCAATACGAACCGCATGTATGTAAACCCGAAGAAGTGCTCGGTAGTATCTTTTTCACGGAAGAAGGATTCGATTTATTTTAACTACCGTCTACTAGAGACAGAAATCGAACGTGTCAGTCACGTGAAGGATCTGGGAGTAATTCTGGATTCTCAACTTACGTTTAAACAACACGTATCCTATGCAGTAGGTAAAGCGTCTCGAGCACTGGGATGCATATTCAGGATAGCCAAAAACTTTACGGATGTTTATTGTCTCAAATCGCTGTACTGCTCTTTATCCCGATCAATTCTAGAATATTGCCCTGAAGTGTGGAGCCCGAACTATAATAATGGCGTTGAAAGAATTGAAAGTGTGCAGCGACGCTTTTTACGTTTCGCGCTCCGTAGATTGCCGTGGAGAGATCCTGTCCGACTACCTAGCTATGAAAACCGATGTCAGCTGATTCAACTAGAGCCCCTACATGTTCGAAGGAATACCGCAAGAGCTTTGTTCATCGCTGACACTCTGCAAGGCCGTATAGATGCCCCAGCTATTTTGGAACAAATCAACATAAACGTCGCACCTCGAGCACTACGTAACAACAATATGTTCCGGTTGCCATTTCGACGCACAAATTATAGTATGTATGGAGCCATCACTGGTCTGCAACGAATTTTCAACCAGGTAGCTTCAGCATCTGATTTCAACGTTTCTCGACATACTCTGCGTGTACATTTCTCCAGATTGTTTAATCATTTCGTTAACAACACTTGACCTTTTTATTCTTTGTTTGTAATTATTGTATGATTATTGTTTTTATGTGTGAGTATTAGAAATAAGATTAGTATTTAGGGTAACATCATTGGGGCTTTGATATGCCTGTTGATGTATTAAACAAAATAAAAATAAAAAAATAAAAAAAATAAAAGGGGACTTCTTCCAAAATTTGGCGAACATATTCCAATTTGTATACCAATTAATTCGTATACTTAAGGGTTTATATGTTGCAGATAGAGAAAATACTGAAATTTTCAGCTTTTTTTCCTACACAATATTACGAAAGCTTATTAAACAATTTTTCCTAATAAGTTTGTGAAAATTATAAACTATTTGAAATTTCTTAATAGTTTTATTTTTTATTTAACCGTGATTTTTTAATAAATAGTGACCATCGTTTCACAACGTAGTCTATTTTTCATGGATTGCGGTGAGCACGATCTCTCGAATTGCTGAACTGAAAATTATGGAATAGAAATTAATTTTTAGTATTCTTTATAGACCCGCTGGTGCCCTAAGACGATTTCGCTAGATTTTCAGAGCACTGTGCACCCAATGCATTAACGCGAGTGACGGAAGATTATCGAAAAGTTTCATGAAAATGAAAATTCCAGTAATGATGATGATTTTCCCAAATGGTTCGTTTTCGAGAGGTTTTTATTTGTTCTTTGGCATTAGGATTAGCGATAATAATTCAAATCAAGAATACTACTGGGAAGTCACCTTTAGAAAAAGTCGATGTCGAAGTAAAATTTGAAACTATGCACGCATGCACTTCAGAGATAGCGTGATATCAGGAGCTGCGATTTCATTTCAAAGCTTTTTTGTGAAAAGGGCGATACTTACAAATGTAAACATAAGGCTTTTTTTCATACATGCGAATGAGGGTTTTGAAACGCAACAAATTAACCTAAAAAGTTTGATTCTACGATATTGCTTTCTTAAACTACAGCAAAAAATACAACGCGTGAAACTGTATTTTTGTTTGTTTATTTAAAGTTTCGCCCTCCACGCTCCATGCAAACAAACAGGGCGATACTTTTTTTGCTAGCAGTTTAGAGGCGAAACTGTTATTTTCGTATTTTTTTAGGATTATCAAGCTGATACCAGCTGTAAATAGTAACAATGATCTCTATTGAAAAAACATGGACGAAATCGGTGGTGTAGAACGATAGTTATTGTAAAAAAACGTAAGGGAGATATTTGAATGCTGATAGGTGGGACGGAAAAAGTAGACAATCGCCAAAGGGGCGATACTATCATTTTGTCAATTTCAATAGCAAAAACAAATTTTAATTTAATATTTTCAAATACTTTATGAAGTTTTGGGTTTCGATCACTGAATCATGTAATCTAGGATGTAAAAGCACAATAGTTCTTAAATATGAAATAAAACCAAGTCTGGAAATATTCACTGTTGATTTTCTTTGAATGGTATCACTGCTAGTATCGCCCTTTTCAAGAAAAAGCGTTGATTTCTTAGTTCTCAGTCGCGTTGGAAATTTGAGTAAAGTATAAACTTCAAATCGATTAAAAAAATCGATTTTTTTGGCTCTGTACATTATATAACCCCTTCAAGAAAATTCAGTTTTCCCACCACAATGCATTGATTGAGGAATTTAGATATTTTAATAACAGAGCATTAGAAACAATTCGTTTGTATGTCTATTTTATGGGCCATTCGCTTTCCCATTGATTTGGTTTGAGATTTCTAGCACTGATGTTGTCCTATGCTGATTTGAGCTATTCTCTGAGTCCTGCCACTATCCCATGTAGTATGTGTTATCAAAAACATCGCGAAGCATCAAGTTCTAGATGTTCTCAAACGATATAATATCCGAAGAGAGTGATAAGAGTTATAAGATCATCTCATCACACTGTTAGGTGGATTAAAAACGTTTTTATAGTTAGATGCACTTGCACTTCACTATTTAACAGATACCGGTATTTCGTATAGACTGATACAAACACTGAAGAAGATTACAAGTAGTAATCGAAATACCGGTATCTGTTAAATAGTGAAGTGCAAGTGCATCTAACTATAAAAACATAGTGGAATTAAATGGAAGAAAATCTTTGAAACATTACGTACATTACACTAAGACCTAAGTTCGCGTATATATTATGGTCAAGAAAGGATTTACTCGAATTCAGCCGTGTTTGTCCGCTAGAGCCCATCAAACATATTTTCACATGAGGCTCATAAGGCTGATCAAATCGGGTCTTCAAGGCATTATTTATTTTATTTAATTATTTCGGTTTGATGGGGATTTGGTGAAAATTTAACTTAGTGCCCAAATCGCATAATTACTAAACCGCCATTTTTGAAGTTTTAAAATTATGGAGAATAAGTTCTTCAAAAAAATGTAACAGAGTTCCTGTCTTTAGCAAATTTGTCGAGATTTTCATTTAAAACAACTTTATTGTAGGCATGAATACTACGTATATGGAGTATATCGATAAATAAAATGATATTTACAAAGTGTTCCTTAATCAAGTTTTTTCTAAAGTAACTTCTATTATGAGCTTCGCGAACTCAAACTTTGGATATAATGTAAATTCTATCGTTTATAAACAATAAAAAAGATTTATCATAAACAGTAAAATAATAATAATTTAATGATAAATTAAATAGAACTACCCTTAAAATATGTTAATACCTTGAATGGATCCTTCGTGTCTCTAAACAAAGTGGTTTGTAATAGCACTCCCCAAAATTTTTCTGAAGACATTAAGTCTGGAACTAAATCTGTTTAAAGATTGAATTTGCCATAAATACTTCTTGGAGGATATATCGCTAAAATTCAGTTTGTCTTCACATCTCGCCCTGAGCAGAAGCAAAAAATCATCCCGCGCAAGTGAAACGGTCAATTCTACCTAAAAATCAATCGGTGCCTAACACACAAGCAGTCCATATAACAATAGCCTATACCTACTGTGCGATTTAGTGATGAGTGACGGCGCCCAGCAAAAAGCAACCCAGATATGGCCGAACTGTGTTGCTGTTGATTTTTCGAAATGCCCCGTAAGACCAGCCATTCGGGAAGTGGAACAGTTATTAAAAGTGCAAATGAAACTCAATCTGGCTGAAGTGAAAACCCTACAAATGCATCATATCAAACATTGCGTGCTGATTTCGTTCAATAACATTAACCAAGCTGAGTCATTCGCCTCGCGAAACAACATGCAGCACACCGCCGAATGCGGCAATGTTAAATATAGCATTCCCGTATACATCGAGAACGGCGCTGTAGAAGTTCGTGTCCATGATTTGGCTACACGTACCCCTGACGGCGCGATTAAAAAATGCTTGCAAAAATACGGAGAAGTAGACTCCGTTACACATGAGACTTTTCCCGGGCATCCCTAACGGTGTTCGTGTGGTGAGAATGCGTGTGACCAAGCCAATTCCCTCATACATAACCGTCACAGCGTTAGAAAGTAACGATGTTCTCATTCATCAAACATCACTAGTCACGTACCCAGGGCAAATTCCTACGTGCCAGTTCTGCACGAAGAAGCTGCACCTCGGAAAACCTTGCGTAGAAACTGTTAAGGAAAACTTAACCAATCCAACTGAAATCAGCCCAGAACCATCTTACGCTAAACCACTAACAGCTGCAAAACCAACATCTTCGGATCAAGCACCAACAACCAGCAACAACAACAACGAAACGAATGCCGAAAAATACGAACATACAATGACGACCGATAAGAGCAAGACACAAACTGGAACATCTGACCGCGAGCAGCAGGAAAGTAGTACGGATGAGGACATGGACATGAACGACAACGTAAAAGAAGACAAACGGATCGAACCTCAAATAGCAGTAGACAACACTGGCAATATTTCGCTCCCTAGAAAAAGGATCTCAACACGCAGCAGAAAGCTGCGTATGAACGAGACAAAAAACTTAACATAGTTGTTTTTTTTATTTATTGTAAAAAACGAACAATCGGCCTCGTTGAGCTACCGCATTTGGGCCTAAATAAATTTAATAATTATAAAAAAAAAATATCGCTAAAATTATTTTATCAAATGATGTGCTGTTTAACGTTTGTAAAATTCATCAAAGATCCTAAATTGGCGGACGGAAAACGCCATGTTTCATAAATTCCCTTACTTTTGGAAGGTGGTTTTCTCGTTATTAATTCTATAACGTTTTCGTCTCAACTCGGCGCATTCCCAAAATAAAAACATTTTCAGGAAATGTTGGAAGTTATGCAATTTTTTAGTGAGCAGTTCCAAGCAGTTCCAATGTGATAGGAAATTACCCATAATTTTTCAAAGGTCCTCATGATGTTTCAAACAATAGGTTATCAACGTACTGACCAGATAATTATCATTGTAATTCTGAATTAAATCATTCAGCATCAATAAATTTTTAACTTTAATCCAATTATTGTTTTTTGGTGGGGGGAGTGTGGTTAAAGCCAAGCATCCTCTTGGCTACACACTTGCTTGGAGTTATTCGCTTTTCATTTTCCGAGATATGTTTCAGATCGATCCGATGGTTATAAGTCAGAAGGTTCGCGCAAATGAATATTTTTGAACCGATAAGTGATCAAGTTCCGTCTAGACAACTTGGAATTGTTTAGTGGTTATTCTAGCGATTGTAGATAGAAAAATGGAATACTAAATTCGTTTTATCGAATTGATATTTCGCTCATTTAAATGGATTATTACAATATTGAATAATAAATAGGCGACAAAGGGTAATCCATAAGCAACAAGCCATAACTTTTAAAGTATTCAAAATATGTATTTGATGTCTTCAGTACAGTTGTTCGCAAAAGTAAGAGCTACAAATTTGCTGAAGGCATTATTTCAATACAATCACTTCCAACAAAATTTATGAAAATATCTCACTCTTAGGGGGATTAATCAGTAAAATCACAATACCACAGAGAACAGACGTCCATCTTCAGCATTCAACTTGTGTAAAATCTCTAACGGTTTCGAAAGTAGTTTGGATATCTAAACCAGGTGTGCTACTGTCGTCATGTTTTTTTGTGGCTGAGTGCGACAGAATCGACAGCGGTTATTCCTCTACCTAGTCAAACTAGTCCGGAACCGATTCGGACTTCCAGCATGAATTCCAGCTCAAATGCGTCAACCGATAGAGTCGGAATCGGTTGTTTTCTTTGAGCTAGATTCCATGCTGAATCCATCCAGAATTTCGAACCGATTCCGGAATCGATTTCACGGATAGTTGGGATAGGTTGTTGTGGCGGCGCTAGTGTTTTTCGTATATTAATTCAAATGTTTACACACGTTTTTTAAATATTTTTGTTCGATCATGGATGTCTGTTCTCTGCGACAATACCAAAAGAAAGGGCATATTGTATGCTTTAAATTCTCCGAAGATACTATTGACCTAAAATTATCCGTTTTGGCGCTAATAATACATTGAAATGTTTTTGGTCTTACTTATGACTAAGAGAAATGATAAAAATCTTTCGTCAGAATTTAATGTTAAATATCTCTTTTGACAATAGTCCGATTTCAACAATATAGTTCGTTCGAAAGGTATTGGTATATGCTTTCTAAAAATATATAAATTGTTTACTTTCGTCGTCAATTTCTGGAGCAAATTTCAAAACACTGCAAAAAACTCCATTTTGCCCCTTCAAACATTCATATCTTGGAAACTAGACATCTGAATAAAAAACCATTTAATAGCGTTCTGTCTGGGTGATAGGCCTTTCATTAAAAATTAGTCTGGATAAGATCGGTTCAGCCATTGCTGAGAAATACGAATGAGATTTTGTCCGTTACATACACACACAGAGACACACACAGACATTGTCCCAAATCGTCGAGCTGAGTCGATTGGTATATAAGGCTCGGCCCTCCGGTCCTCGGAAACAAATCTTGAAAGTTTGAGCGAATTCTACACATTTATTTTCTAAAAACGCTTTTAATCCACCTAACAGTGTGATGAGACATTTCTTATAACTCTTATCACTCTCTTCGGATATTATATCGTTTGAGAAGATTTAGAACTTGATGCTTCGCGATGTTTTTGATAACACATACTACATGGGATAGTGACAGGACTCAGAGAATCGCTCAAATCAGTATAGGACAACATCAGTGCTAGAAATCTCAAACCAAATCAATGGGAAAGCGAAAAAATGGCCTATAAAATACACGTACCAACGAATTATTGTTAATGCTCTGTTAATAAAATATCTAAATTGAGGTGGAAACCTGAATTTTCCTAAAGGGGTTATATATTGTACTGAGCCAAAAAAATCGAAATTTTTTTTTTAATCGATTTTAAGTTTATACTTTTTCCAACGCGACTGAGAACTAAGAAATCAACGCTTTTCCTTGAAAAGGGCGATACTAGCAGTGATACCATTCAAAGAAAATCAACAGTGAATATTTCCAGACTTGGTTTTATTTCATATTTAAGAACTATTGTGCTTTTACGTCCTAGATTACATGATTCAGTGATCGAGACCCAAAACTTCATAAAGTATTTGAAAATATTAAATTAAAATTTGTTTTGCCTTTCTCATATAAAGAAAGGCTATGCAATCACTGTAAAAATCGACTTTTTAACCGAGGCCCGGAGGGCCGAGTACCATACACCATTCGATTCAGTTCGTCGAGATCGGCAAATGTCTGTGTGTGTGTGTATGTGTGTGTATGTGTGTGCGTATGTGTATGTGTGTGTGTCATTTAAACTCACACAATTTTCTCAGAGATGGCTGAACCGATTTTCGCAAACTTAGTTTCATCTGAAAGGTATAACGCTCCCATAAGCTGCTATTGAATTTTTAGCTGATCCGACTTCCGTTTCCGGAGTTACGGGTTGAAGAGTGGGGCCACACAGCAAATTCCCATATAAACTGGTACCACCATAATGTTCAAATGATGTAAAACATATTAAAATTGATGTAACATTACTCTAGTTTGCGGGTCTGGATCACTAATGATCAATCAAAGCAGCTTTGACCACATTAGCCACCGATGACGGTTCATGACGCCCTCGGGGAACCCGCCAAGTTCCTAAGCTAATATCACACCCATTCCACAACGAATTCTCTACCGATTTTTACGAACTTAATTTCAAATGAAAGATACAGTAATGCCATTGACTGCTGCTGAATTTCATTCGGTTCTGACTCTTGCTTCCGGAGTTACAGGGGTGTTAGTAAGGATACACTGGAATTTCCCATATAAATCGGTACAATCGTACCTCAGAGGCTAAAAACTATTGAAATGGTCACCAAATTACTTCTAATCGTAGATCTAGATCACTGATTGCCAATCAAACATTCTATGAATATATTGTCCACTATCGACGATTCCGGAAGTCCGGAATTCCGGGCATATTCCACAATTAAAGTCACATCGGTTCATCGGTGATGACTGAACCGATTTTCTCAAACCAAGTCTCAAATGGAAGGCAAAATATGCAGTTGAGTATTGCGTAGCCGCCCCTCCCCACCTTGCCCTTACACCTCCCTCCTTCATCACTCCCCTCTTCTTGGATCACCCTCACGCCCAGATTTCCTTCATCCACCCCGTATACCGAAATAAGATGAAGGATTTCTGACGCATCCTCCACACCCACTCTACTAAACCCCCATTCCCTACACGTTCAAATGCATTCCACCAACCTTTGCAAATTATAATCACATGAAGATAACATTGAACTCATGCTTATTAAGCTAATTAAATATTATTCTTTTGCCTTTCTTATATAGAAAGGTTATGCAATTGCTCCAAAAACCGACTTTCTAACCGAGGCCCGGAGGGCCGAGTCACATATAACATTTGACTCAGTTCGCCGAGATCGCAAAATATCTGTGTGTATGTATGTGTGTATGTATGTATGTGTGTGTATGTGTATGTGTGTATGTATGTGTGTGTATGTGCGGATTTGTTAACAAAATGTCCACATCGGTTACTCGGAGATGGCTGAACCGATTTTTACAAACTAAGATTCAAATGAAAGGTATAATATTCCCATAGGTTGCTATTGAATTTCATTTTCAACCGACATCTTGTTCCGAATTACGAGTTGAAGAGTATGGTTACAAAACAAAATTTGTTGATTTTTCCAAATCAGTTTCTCGGAATTTTCTGAACCGATTTTGACAAACTTAATTTTAAATGAAAGGTCCATCAGCTGCTGTTGAATTTTGTGTGGATCCGAGTTCTGGTTCCTGAATTACAGGGTGATACGTACGATCACGCAGCAAATCCCGATTCTAACGAATTCTGCCATGAATGTAAAAAAGTGATTTTTTTTCCAAAACGTAAACACAACTGTTGAATTTGTAGATCTAGGTCCCCAACAGTCATTCAAAGTCTCTTTGGCCACACTGGCCACCATCGACGGATCCGGAAGCATCCAAAGTCAGAATAACGGTTATATTAGTTTCTCGAAAATGGCTAGATTTGCTCAACTTAGTCTCAAATGAAAGGTGTTGCGTCCCCAGAAACTGATATTAAATTCCATCTCCATCCGACTTCCAGCACCGGAGTTACGGGTTGTGGAGGTCGATCACATAGAAAACTCCGATTCAAACCGATACCGCGATGAATGCAAAAAGGTGCTCTTATATATACTTACCTGTTTGTTTGCATGGAGCGTGGAGGGCGAAACTTTAAATAAACAAACAAAAATACAGTTTGGCCCGTTGTATTTTTTGCTGTAGTTTAAGAAAGCAATTTCGTAGAATCCAAATTTTTAGGTTAATTTGTTGCGTTTCAAAGCCCTCATTCGCATGTATGAAAAAAGCCATATGTATACATTTGTAAATATCGCCCTTTTCACAAAAAAGTGTTGAAATGAAATCGCAGCTTCTGATATCACGATATCTGTGAAGTGCATGCGTGCATAGTTCCAAATTTTACTTTGACATCAACTTTTTCCAAAGGTGACTTCCCAGTAGTATCCTTGATTTAAATTATTATCACTAATCCTAATGTCAAAGAACAAATAAAAACCTCTCGAAAACGAACCGTTTGGGAAAATCATCATCATTACTGGAATTTTCATTTTCACGAAACTTTTCGATAACCTTCCGTCACTTGCGTTAATGCACTGGGTGCACAGTGCTCTGAAAATCTAGCGAAATCGTCTTAGAGCACCAGCGGGTATAATTCAGAGCTGCGCGGCGAGTTTAATCTGTAAAGAATACTAAAAATTATTTTCTATTCCATAATTTTCAGTTCAGCAATTCGAGAGATCCTGCTCACCGCAAGCCATGAAAAATAGACTACGTTGTGAAACGATGGTCACTATTTATTAAAAATCACGGTTAAATAAAAAATTAAACTATTAAAAAATTTCAAATAGTTTATAATTTTCACAAACTTATTAGGAAAAATGTATTAATAGGCTTTCGTAATATTGTGTAGGAAAAAAGCTAAAAATTTCAGTATTTTCTCTATCTGCAACATATAAACCCTCAAGTATACCAATTAATTAGTATACGAATTGGAATAGGTTCGCCAAATTTTGGAAGAAGTCTATAAAATAACCCCTTGAAAGCTACCTAAAAATTGTTGTAGTTCGATGCAATAAAAAATCCCCAAAAATGAAATATATCTATTAATGTGAAACACAGTGATTAATACATACAATAAAGACCCATTTTTAGCAATCTCATGGTGTATTTTAGGCTGACAAAATGGGGACATTGCACAGTGTTTTAAAACGTCGTTTTCGTGCTCAAAATTAATAGCGTCAAAACCGTTGACTTTAGAGATATAGTATGTTCGGAGAAGTTGTTGTTCTTATGATTTCGCATCCACAGGAGTATACCGTTTAGTGATTAATTCACCTATAAGTGATATACGAAATTTATTTTCCGAACTAATTGAGATAGAGACTTTATGTCTTCCACAAAGTTGTAGAAAATATTACTAGAAAAGAATTTGCTGAAGACACTATATATCTAGCTTAAATAGTTTACGAGTTATGGAACATATTATATGGAAGACCCCTTAAAATTAGTTTTTTCATGACAACTTTTTTAGACATTCTCGTATCTTCTTGGAATCTTCCACAAAGTTGTTTCCAGTATCAAAACACATATTTTTGCTGAACATAGTTACTTACTATCTGTTGAATTAAAAAAGATATTCCAAAAATTTACGATATTTTTGGGGTAACTTCCACCTTAAATAATTCGTTAAGGAGCAAAAAGGAGCAAACAACATAATAACATACTGAAAGTACTAGCTTTTTACTTTCATAAAATGGCCCGATTGTTAGTCGACGCGATTATCCCCGAGTGTTATGTTCAATACAATATGCAATCGCAGTGGTATAAAATGAATTATTCAAGCGCAATGCAATAAGCAGCTTCATCTTTTCATGATAAATTGCATGTAACATATTCATTACGGAAAGTGTTATCCTCGTTATTAATCATATTACGTTTTCGTCTCAACTCGACGCATTCCGAAAATAAAAACCTGTTTTAATTCACCTAGTGGTGCAATTGTGCTTGTCTCATTTGTCCAGACTACGATTCCATGGCTGGTTATGTTCAATACAATGGTGGAAATGAATATTACATGTTCAGTACGATTTGCACATACATACAATGGATCGACAGCCACGATCTTGAGATACTATGTGTTACTGAAACATCGCTTGAAACCAGCGGCGGATCATGGAGAAAGATCCGGGAGGTCCAGGTCCTGCCGAAATTTTTGAACTTGTTAAGAAATTTTAAACTAGTTTTAATTTTAAAGTAGCAACCCCTCACTGCATACCCCCCTCGGGACGGTATGATTGAAGATTTTTAGAGTGATTGCATAACCTTTCTATATGAGAAAGGCAAAAATGTACCAAAGTCTAAAAAAGTCAATTTTTGTGAAACATCTCAATGTTTCATGCATTTTAAAGTCATTTGGCATCAAAATACAAATTTGATTTTGAAAATGTTTCATTTCAGTTTATATGGGAATTTGCTGTGTGATTGCACTCTTCAACTCGTAACTCCGGAACTGGAAGTCCAATCAATAAAAAATTCAATAGCAGCCGATGATAAGGTTGTACCTTTCATTTGAGGCTAACTTAGTGCAAATTGGTCTAGCCATCTCTGAGAAACAGAAGTCACATTTTTTCCACATACACACACACATACACACAGACATTTTCCGATCTCGACGAACTCAGTCGATTGGCATATGACACGGCCCTCCGGGTCGGGATTAGATTGACGAATTTTAGAGTGAATGAGAAAGACAAAAACATTTTTAGCAAATGTTGAAAGTTATGCATTTTTTTTGGTGAGTAGTTCTATTTTTCATAGACATTAAATCAATTTTAACTTCGCTTCCTATTAAATAAAGACCCTTATTACAGTACATCTCTACAAAAACGAACTCAATTTGTAAAGAAATCTGAGGATTATGATTGATTACAGAACTCTAGAATTTTCTATTGGAATGTTTTCAGGCAGGAATTTAATATTGATGCTATTAGACAATTGTGAAATCAAGACCAATAGATCAGTTACATATCAGGAGGACCCCATTCCGACAATTTATCAAAAGTCCTCATGATGTTTACAACAACAGGTTATTAAACTACGGATCAGATAATTGTTATTGTAATATTGAATTAAATCAGTCTGCATCAATAAATTTTCAACTTCAATTCAATATTTTTTTTTGGTGTGGTGGGGGGGGGGTTGTATGGTGTTAAACCCAAAAACCTTCTCTTGGCTATGCCGTTGCTTGGAGTTATTTATTTCGCTTCTCATTTTCCGATATGTTTCAGATCGATCCGATGGTTATAAGTTAGAAAAATTGCAGTCAGAAGGTTCGCACAAACAAACATTTTGCACTGATAAGTTATCAAGTTCCTTCCAGACAACTTGGAAGTGTTCGGTGATTATTTCTAGCGGTTGTAGATAGAAAAATTAAATACAAAATTCGTTTTATCGAAATAATGTTTGGCTTATTTCAATGGATTATTACTATATTGAACAATAAATAGGCGACAAAGAGTAATCCACAAACAACAAGCCATAACTTTTAAAGTATTCAAAATAGATATTTGAAGTTTCAGTAAAGTTATTCGCAAAAGTAAGAGCTACAAATTTGCTGAAGATATCATTTCGATATAATCACTTCCAAGAAAATTTGTGAAAATATCTCACTCATAGGGCGATTAATCAGCAAAAGCACAATACCAAAAGAAAGAGCATATTGCCTCCATTATATTCTCCGAAGATACTATTGACCTAAAATAAGCCGTTTTGGCGTTAATAATAGATTACATGTTTTTGGTCATATTTCTGGCAATGGGAAATGATAAAAATCTTTCGTCCGCATTTAATGTTAAATATCTCTTTTGATAATAGTCCGATTTCAACAATCTATAGCTTGTTCGAAAGGTATTCGTTAAAGCTGTCTAAAAACATATAAATTGTGAATCTATATTTTCATTTTCAGCAGATAATCAGAATCGAAAACAAATTAATAGCGTTCATACTGTTTTTTAGTTCTTTCATTTAAAATTGTTTTGGATAAGATCGGTTCAGCCATTGCTGAGAAACACGAATGAGAATTTGTTCGTTACATACACATATATAAGACTCGGCCCTCCGGGCCTCGGAAAAAATCTTGAAAGTTTGAGCGAATTCTATACATTTCTTTTATAAGAAATGTAAAAATGTAAAAACGAAGAAAATGGTGTATTATACATTTCGTTTGCATATTTACCTTCGAAAATTGCGATCAAACGCGTTGTACCCTAGTGCAACGTTCTAGTATGGAAAACACAGGTGCTATGTTCTAGGGTTAAAGCTTACCTAATATTTTAGGCCGGTTTAAAAGTTAGTCCGGTTTAAAACTGTTGGTACGCCTTTATGCTTGCGGCTATCAGGGTATACAGAACAAGCTCTGCGGCAAAATTGAAAATTTGAATATTCATATGTTATTGCCGCATTCCATGTTTGGACCATAATTGATATTTTAGGCAAACGAAAAACCATAAGATTTTTTTAAAAAATCCACTTTTATTAATAAGGGTCTGAATAATACAAAGTACTTGTGCAAATATTATCAAAGACTTGGGCATTGGGATTAGTGATCGTGGTTCAAATCAAAATCCTTTTTTCAACTACTAACTATTGCGAGTCGAAATATGTCGCTCACTATTAGGTCACTTTCAGAAAAAGTCAATATTGAAATAATAGGAAATTCAGCTTTTCCATACGTAATACATTGAATGAAGAATTTAAATATTTTGTTCACAAAGCATTTGTATTAAGTAGGGCTATTTAAAAGGGACTTTTTTCGTTTTACTTTTATTTTAATTTGACTTTCAACATTTCTCGCAAAGATGTTGTTCCATGCTAATTTGATCGATATAATATCCAAAGATGTTGATTTGAGCGTTTCTCTGAGGTCTACCATTGTCCCATGTAGTATATGTTGTCAAAAATATCGCGAAACATCATGTTGTAAATGATTTCAATCGGTATAATATCCTAAGAGATAAGTGTTATAAGAAATGTCTCATCACACTGTTGGGTTGATTAAACTCGTTTTTTCATCTATTTTCAGCTTTCAGGATTACCGCTAGCACTATCCGTGAAATTTCAAATCAATATGGCAATAGGTGATATAGCAAATATAGCTGAATGCGAACGTTTTTCCAATATCGTAATACCAGCGTTGTGGTTCGAAATAGTGAGTATTATTACAAACATAGCACAAACAATATGAACACCAAACATTTAAGGAAACTAAATACCAAAATATTTGAATGTCGACTCTCTTCATAAATAGATTTTTGGGATTTTTGTATTCATCGTTAGAGTTATTCTTATATCTTATTTGGATAATTAACCCTTCAAGGGTTAGGTTACGCCCACTCCTCTCTCCCATGTAACAACATGCTTTTACCCTTAAATATGTGATTTAATCTTTGAATGGCCTTGTAAAAGGGTTTTATAGTAGTTTTTTGAATATGTGCTTTTGCATGCAAGAGACAGCATGCGACAAATGGTTATCCCTGAATTTGATAGTGTTTGCTTTATAGATTCGAATGGCTATGGCTTTGTCTGCGGAAATTCGCACAAATACCAAAATGTTGCTTTTTTGGTACTAAAACTTTCGATAACTCCACAGATGTAAGAGATAGAAATAAACTTGCATAACAAATTGTGTGTTTTCCTGCACCGAAAAAAATCTTATAACATTTTGAAATGCTAAAAATCACCCTGCAAAGTTATTTTGTAAAATACGATTTTCAGGGGTGTATCATAGAAAACTTCACAAATGTGTGTTAAAATCAAAAGATATATACATAGTCTCTTCAACAAAGTTATTTCTTACTATATTTGCAACAACTTTGCTGAATACAGTTTTCTATTATTTTCATAAATGACCAAACAAAAATTTGCTTCTCAGCTTTAGGGGGATTAATCACAAAACTAATACTTTATTAAGATGGAAATTTTTTTATAAAGTAACTTCGTTTTTTCGTGGTCGAAACAATTTCGGTCACGATTTTGCCTATTTGGTAACACTGTGCACCGCCCAGTTCGATAAGTTTCCGCAATAATTGCAGCATCACATTTCGTTTCTGTTGTAGACTGCCACAAAAGTTGCTGGGCAGTGTCGCAATGATTGAGGTTTTGCTGGGTCACTTCCATCACTTCTGGCACTCCGTCGCCTTTTTGTACGATGGGCATATTAGGCCTCCCGTCATGTGGTCTTTCCCACCCACCGTTGTGCAGAGCATGCACATTAGAGTGGCTCGAATATGACATTTTTCAGCATAGCACTTTTTGAGTTCCTTTCGTGGTCCCAAATGCCTGTGCAAAGCTTGGGAGCGGTCGGTTGCTTCCCGGGTTTGCACATTGCGTTCAAAGCTTGTATGGGATTTTATATGGGGAAATCAATTATTTTGCATTTACGTTAGTAAAGATCGCTATTTCATTCAATATGAAAACCAGCTTCAGAAAAGGGTTCTATTGTTATCTCATTTAAAATGGTACAACGGTTTATAAGTTTTTCATTTTTTAAAACCCTATTTATTAGCCGTTCAGAGTCAGAATTTAAAAAAAAATGCATATCCTTAGATTCCCTGAAGTCACGGAATTGTTTCTATTGACGTTTTCGTTTGAGAATCTAGGAACAAAACCAGGATAGTTATTTCAAACAAGCGTTTTTTGATGAAATGGAGTTAGCTTCACGCAAAACAGAGGTGATGTTAGTGAACCAGAAATATACTTCAAGTTAGAACCCAACGTGGTTTCCAGATCTGAGTTAGTTTTTGCCTCAAGCAAATACAACACATAAATTTGTAGGTGTAAATCCCAAATATTTTAAATGTAAATTCCCACAACAAAGATTGTAGTGTGATTCATATTTGGGTCTATCAAAATATTAAGAACGTTCAGTCGTTGACATTTACAAGGACGTAATGATCCTTTGTCTTATACAAAACAATCTTAAAAAGGGACTGGGGAGTGCACAAACGGGGGGCCCCTCTTCTTTTCATTTTCTGACTACATCTATGTTATTGAGAAATTCATTCTGAACATTTCATTCAAAGGTACCAAGTCTCTGCGATGAATATATTCTCATTTATTTAAGTTTTAATGTCGATGTCGGTGGTGCACCGGCAGTGTTGGAAATAGTAATCATTTTCTGCATTTGGATTTTACCATAAGTTTTAAAATCGTTATAACTATTTTTTGAAAACTCGTAGCCAGTTACGGTTTTCAACAAAGTTGTTAACCAAGGTTTGAACAATAGTTTTATAAAGCTGGTTTTTCATACTTAGTGAAATAGCGATCTTTATAAACGTAAATGCAATTAATAATAATAATTGATTTCCCCATATATCCTATGTAAACTTTGAACGGAATGTGCAAACCCGGGAAGCAACCAACCGCTACCAAATTTTGCACAGGCATTTGGGACCACAAAAGGAACTCAAAAAGAGCTGCGCCCGCTAGTTTAAATTATTTTGAAGTTTTCCCGTACAACCGCGAGCCACTCTAATGCACATCGGTTGCCTCGCGCAGTCTCAGTTGCTAAGTGTGTGTGTGTATTTCTAACATCAAATGGTATTAGTAAAAATGTAATGGCGTCTGAAAAATGTGCAAGTGTGTCCATATTTTTGCGGTCGATTGTATTTTCTCTTTTTGCATCGAATTGCTAGTCTGCTGGTACGGTTTGAAAAATTTCCTGTCTATCTTCTTCGCCTAATCCCTTTCTGCTAGTTTTGTCACATTGGTGTTTGTGTTTCAAGTCTTTATAACAACTATGACATTTCTCAGGTTGTCATTTTCTTGTCTATCGGGATTATGTATGTTGATTTGAGTTTTTTAATGTGTGTATAATTCCTGCGTATATAGTACTTAGTCCCTGTGTGTCGGTTCGTTTCTTTATGCTACTTTCGGTGGACATAATGTGGCAAATTCAAGATATGCTAGTAACTGTTTTCTGTTGTGTCTGCCTACAATCTTGTTTCGTTTTAAATCGAACCTGTGATCAAATGCTATACCGTGGTCCATAAGTGTTGTCCGCTCTCTTACTGTTATGATTTGTGGATCGGTGTTGCTGGTAGCTTGAGAAAGAAGTTTGTCACACGCATTGTAGAGTTTTTGGTGTCCGTTGATTCTTGTTTTCAACCTTTTTGTTGTCATTCCTAAGTAGCATGCTTTGCAATTGGAACACGGTATGCTACAGATGACGTTGCATCGGTTTTCCTCGGAGATGGTGTCTTTGATTTTGGAGAGTAAATGTCCTACTGTATTCGTATGTTCGAGTATTGTTTTTTCAAGTGTTTATCGATTTTGCTGGTCAGCTGTGGTATGCATGCAATAGAACGGTAGGTATGCTGCGAAATATTGGATGGTTGGTTTGCTGGTGTAACGCTGTGTTCATTCATGCGTCTGCGGCGTAGACTCTTAGGGTAGGCGTTAAAGTTTAGTTGTTGTTCAATTATTGCAGCTTTTTGTGATGTGTTTAGGTTGGTCGATAAACGGTTTAGACGGCTAGCATAGCTTTCAGCCATATTTAGCTTTTGATGTAGTGGATGATGAGAATGATTATTTAGAAACCTACCGCTGGCGATGGGTTTCAGGTACCATTCCGATTTTATTTATTGATCTTCTTGCCGAACGAGCATCATATCCAAGAACGGTAATCGTTTGTTTGTTTCCAACTCAGAGGTGAACTGGATGTTTTCATTGTGCGTGTTGAAAATTTCGAGTACGTGTGGTAGTTTTCGGGTGGAATCGCTAGCAGCAGATCATCAACATTTTTTTTGAGAAATGGTGGTTTAAAGTCTAGTAACCGGATGATTGAAATAAGAAGATTTTCCATAATTAGTTCAGCTAAGATTGGCGATATAGGATTGTCCATAGGTGTACCAAAAACTTGTTGGTAGTGTTGGTCGTTGTATTTGAAAAAGCTATAATCTATGCAAAATTCTACTACTTCAAGGAAAAGGTCCAAATTAATATCAGTTTGTTCTTTAATATCGTTCCAATTATAGATGATATCGTGAATGACTAGATGTTTCATAGATATTAAATCAATTCCAGTTTCGCTTCCAATTAAAAGATACCATAATCCATATTACAGTACACCCCTTGAAAACTGAACTCAATATGATAGGAAATTATTATTATGATTATGATTGATTTCAGAACTCTGGAATGAGTTTCTATTGGAATGTTTTACATTTCTTATAAAAGAAATGTATAGAATTCGCTCAAACTTTCAAGATTTTTTCCGAGGCCCGGAGGGCCGAGTCTTATATACCAATCGACTCAGCTCGACGATTTGGGACAATGTCTGTGTGTGTGTGTGTGTCTGTGTGTGTATGTAACGGACAAATTCTCATTCGTGTTTCTCAGCAATGGCTGAACCGATCTTATCCAAACCAATTTTAAATGAAAGAACTAAAAAACAGTATGAACGCTATTAATTTGTTTTTGATTCTGATGGTTAGTTTCCAAGATATGAATGTTTGAATGCGTAAAAATGGCGTTTTTTGCAGTTTTTTTTAATTATCTGCCGAAATTGACAATATAGATTAACAATTTATATGTTTTAGACAGCTTTAACGAATACCTTTCGAACAAGCTATAGATTGTTGAAATCGAACTATTATCAAAAGAGATATTTAACATTAAATGCGGACGAAAGATTTTTATCATTTCCCATTGCCAGAAATATGACCAAAAACATGTAATCTATTATTAACGCCAAAACGGCTTATTGTCGGTCAATAGTATCTTCGGAGAATTTAATGGAGGAAATATGCCCTCTCTTTTGGTATTGTGCTTTTGCTGATTGATCCCCCTATGAGTGAGATATTTTCACAAATTTTCTTGGAAGTGATTATATCGAAATGATGCCTTCTACAAATTTGTAGCTCTTACTTTTGCGAATAACTTTACTGAAGACTTCAAATATCTATTTTGAATACTTTAAAAGTTATGGCTTGTTGTTTGTGGATTACTCTTTGTCGCCTATTTATTGTTCAATATAGAAATAATCCATTGAAATAAGCCAAACATTATTTCGACAAAACGAATTTTGTATTTCATTTTTCTATCTACAACCGCTAGAAATAATCACCGAACACTTCCAAGTTGTCTGGAAGGAACTTGATAACTTATCAGTGCAAAAATGTTCATTTGTGCGAACCTTCTGACTGCAATTTTTCTAACTAATGACCATAAATAACTCCAAGCAATGGCGTAGCCCAGAGAAGGTTTTGGGGTTTAACACCATACAACGCTCCCCACCCCCCCCCCCCCCCCCCCACCACACCCAAAAAAAATAGTGGATTGAAGTTGAACACATATCTGATCCGTAGATTGATAACCTGTTGTTGTAAACATCATGAGGACTTTTGATAAATTGTCGAAATGGGGTCCTGATATGTAACTGATCTTGATTTCACAGTTGTCTAATAGCATCAATATCAAATTCCTGCCTGAAAACATTCCAATAGAAAATTCCAGAGTTCTGCAATCAATCATAGTCCTCAGATTTATTTTCAAATTGATCTCGTTTTTGTAGAGACGTACTGTAATAAGGGTCTTTATTAAATAGGAAGAGAAGTTAAAATTGATTTAATGTCTATGAAACATAGAACTGCTCACCAAAAAAATGCATAACTTTCAACATTTGCTAAAAATGTTCTTGCCTTTCTCATTCACTCTAAAATTCGTCAATCTAATCCCGACCCGGAGGGCCGAGTGTCATATGCCAATCGACTGAGTTCGTCGAGATCGGAAAATGTCTGTGTGTGTATGTATGTGTGTATGTGGAAAAAATGTGACCTTTGTTTCTCAGAGATGGCTGGACCGATTTGCACAAAGTTAGTCTCAAATGAACAACCTTCCCATCGGCTGCTATTGAATTTTTTATTGATTGGACTTCCGGTTCCGGAGTTACGAGTTGAAGAGTGCAATCACACAGCAAATTCCCATATAAACTGAAATGAAAAATTATCAAAATCAAATTTGTATTTTTGATGCCAAATGACTTTAAAATGCATGAAACATTGAGATGTTTGACAAAAATTGACTTTTTTTGGACTTTGGTACATTTTTGTCTTTCTCATATAGAAAGGTTATGCAATCACTCTAAAAATCGTCAATCATACCGGCCCGGAGGGAGTATGCAGTGAGGGGTTGCTACTTTAAAATCAAAACTAGTTTAAAATTTCTTAACAAGTTGAAAATTTTCGGCCGGATCTGGACCTCCCGGACCTTTCTCCATGATCCGCCGCTGGTTTCAAGCGATGTTTCAGTATCACATAGTATCTCAAGATCGTGGCTGTCGATCCATTGTATGTATGTGCAAATCGTACTGAACATGTAATATTCATTTCCACCATTGTATTGAACATAACCAGCCATGGAATCGTAGTCTGGACAAATGAAACAAGCACAATTGCACCACTAGGTGGATTAAGACAGGTTTTTTTTGGGAATGCGTCGAGTTGAGACGAAAACGTAATATGATTAATAACGAGGATAACACTTTCCGAATGTAGAGAGAAATTTATGAAAAATAACGATGTCCATTCGATTCTAGCAGGTTCTGATCGATTTTGATGAGCATTTGATTTTTGTTGTATGACCAATTATATGTATAGGTCAAATGTTTAAAATCAGTAATTTAAGGTCAAGATAGCATCATTTTGAAACCGCCAACTTCGGAGGTTTAGTATCTTCGATGAGTTTTACAAACGTTAAACAGCGCATCATTTGATAAAATAATTTTGACGGTATATCGTCCAAGAAGTATTTATGGTGATTTTTCTCAGGTTAATATTCATGACTACAATAAAGTTTCAACAAATTCGCTAGACACGAACTCTGTTACTATTTTCTGAAAAATTAATTCTGCATAATTTTAAAACTTCAAAAATTACGGTTTCGGAATTATGCCGTTTGGACAGTATGATCGATTTTCACCAAACCCCCACCAAACCGAATTTCTGGCTACGCCGCTGACTTCAAGTAAGTAAAAACAAAGTCGTTCTACACTCGTTCACAAGAAACTTCTTCGAATGCTGAATATCTATTATAATACATTGAAACCCTGATTTTATCAGCCAAATATAAACATATGTTTGATGGGCTCTAGCAGACGAACAAGACTGAATTCGAGTAAATCCTTTCTTGGGCATGTTTTCCTTATCATGAAGATGGAAATATGCAAAAATAAAAAGTTCATCATAATCAGAAATAGTTATCAGACTACATCAAGGGACGGGAAGAATATTTTAACTGCTTTAGTTTATAATAAAGAAAAAAAAATGCCCGATTTAGTCAATGTCCCCATTTTGTCAGCCTAAAATACGCCATGAGACTGATAAAAATGGGTCTTTATTGTATGTATTATTCACTGTGTTTCACATTAATAGGTACATTTCATTTTTGGGGATTTTTTATTGTATCGAACTACAACAATTTTTAGGTAATTTTCAAGGGGTTTTTTTTAAACTTCGTCCAAAATTTGGCGAACCTATTCCAATTCGTGTACCAATTAATTGGTATACTTAAGGGTTAATGTGTTGCAGATAGAGAAAATACTGAAATTTTCAGCTTTTTTCTTACACAATATTACGAAAGATTATTAAACAATTTTTCTTAATAAGTTTGTGAAAATTATAAACTATTTGAAATTTTTTTAATAATTTTATTTTTTATTTAACCGTGATTTTTTAATAAATAGTGACCATCGCTTCACAACGTAGTCTATTTTTCATGGCTTGCGGTGAGCACGATCTCTCGAATTGCTGAACTGAAAATTATGGAATAGAAATTAATTTTTGGTATTCTTTACTTTACTCGCCGCGCAGATAGCTCTGAATTAGACCCGCTGGTGCTCTAAGACGATTTCGCTAGATTTTCAGAGCACTGTGCACCCAGTGCATTAACGCAAGTGACGGAAGAATATCGAAAAGTTTAGTGAAAATGAAAATTCCAGTAATGATGATGATTTTCCCAAACGGTTCGTTTTCGAGAGGTTTTTATTTGTTCTTTGGCATTAGGATTAGCGATAATAATTCAAATCAAGGATACTACTGGGAAGTCACCTTTAGAAAAAGTCGATGTCGAAGTAAAATTTGGAACTATGCACGCATGCACTTCAGAGATAGCGTGATATCCGGAGCTGCGATTTCATTTCAACCCTTTTTTTGTGAAAATGGCGATACTTACAAATGTAAACTTAAGGCTTTTTTCATACATGCGAATGAGGGCTTTGAAACGCAACCAATTAACCTAAAATTTTGATTCTACGATATTGCTTTCTTAAACTACAGCAAAAAATACAACGGGCGAAACTGTATTTTTGTTTATTTAAAGCTTCGCCCTCCACGCTCCATGCAAACAAACAGGGCGATACTTTTTTGCTAGCAGTTTATAAGCGAAACTGTAATTTTCGTATTTTTTTAGGATTATCAAGCTGATACCAGCTGTAAATAGTAACAATGATCGCTATTGAAAAAAACCCGGACGAAATCGGTGGTGTACAACGGTAGTTATTGTAAAAAAACGTAAGAACGATACTTCAATGCTGATAGGTGGGACCGAAAAAGAAAACAATCGCCAAAGAGGCGATACCATCATTTTGTAAATTTCAATAGCAAAAGCAAATTTTAATTTAATAATTTCAAATACTTTATGAAGTTTTGGGTTTCGATCACTGAATCATGCAATCTAGGATGTAAAAAACGCAATAGTTCTTAAATAGGAAATAAAAGTCTAGAAATATTCACTGTTGATTTTCTTTGAATGGTGTCACTGCTGGTATCGCCCTTTTCAAGAAAAAGCGTTGATTTCTTAGTTCTCAGTCGCGTTGGAAATTTGAGTAAAGTATAAACTTCAAATCGATTCAAAAAAAAATTCGATTTTTTTGGCTCAGTACAATATATAACCCCTTTAGGAAAATTCAGTTTTCCCACCACAATTTAGATATTTTATTAACAGAGCATTAACAATAATTCGTTGGTATGTCTATTTTATGGGCCATTTTTTCGCTTCCCATTGATTTGATTTGAGATTTCTAGCACTGATGTTGTCCTATGCTGATTTGAGCGATTCTCTGAGTCCTGCCACTTTCCCATGTAGTATGTGTTATCAAAAACATCGCGAAGCATCAAGTTCTAAATGTTCTCAAACGATATAATATCCGAAGAGAGTGATAAGAGTTATAAGAAATGTCTCATCACACTGTTAGGTGGATTAAAAGCGTTTTTAGGCAAGTATTTGATATTGATGTTATTAGACAACTATGAGTTCAAGACCAATGGATCAGATCAGGATCGCATTCCCACTTTTTTTCATTCCTCATGATGTTTCAAACAATAAGCTATCAATGTACTGATCAGATAATTATCATTGTAATATTGAATTAAATCAGTCTGCATCAATACATTTTTAAATTCAATCCAACTTTTTGTGTGAAGGGGGGAGGGGGTTTGTTCAAACCTCAAAGTATCCTCTTGGCTAACTCCGCTAGCGAATGACGGATCTCAATAGTGGCATGTCTGTAATAATATACGTACATGGAACTATTGAGAACCAGACCTACAAGTCCAAAGCCCTGGTAAAGGAGGATGGTTGTGATGATCTGGGCCGAGGTCACCACGTAAAGCAAGGTAGGTCATACCCCAATTCCAAGGCGTGAAGCGACTCGTGCCGAGGGATGAGTGATCGGAGGGGGGGGGGTGAAAAAGATGCTCGATCGTTAACGGAGCCTGTGGAGTACCTGGGCAACCCCCACAGTAAGCGTCCCTTACCACGCTAATGCGGAGCTCTGGCGTGGCGGACATTTATTCTCGCGCTACTCGTGGGATTTGATATGGAGAACAAAAACAAAAACAACAAACAATCGGAGGTGCCAAACCCCCTTGCTAGAGGTGGTTTGGCGAGGTCTCCCCCCCGTGGGGAGAGTAGTGGAGCGATGAGTGCTGCATCTGAAAGCACCAGTGACCCCCCAGCAGCGGTAGGAAATAGCCCTACCAACGCACCGGACGGGTCACTATCTGCGATGCGCAAAGTGGTGGAGCAGCTCGATTCAATAATCGAGTACACTAGCGCAAAGCAAAACATAAGCAAGGAGTTAAAACAGAGTCTCCTGGAACTCCGAAAAACTGTTCGTGTCGCAAGACAGAAACAGCAGGCTTATGCCAAGAATGTCGGGAGAAGTCCGACAGAGAAACCCAGACAGTGGCCTCCAAGAGGGAGGGAAAAGAGAAGGTCGATACGGGCACTCAGACAGTGGCCTTCACCTTCTATGGAGCAGCCACGTCGCTCGAAGCGGCGGCCGAGTTCCCCTCGAAGGGAAAAGGCAAGGGCAAGGGCAATCACAAGACGTCGAACGCGAAGCGCCCTAGGAAGTCGCCAGGCATGGGTGCAAAAACCGACACCACACGGCGTGCAACCGTTAAGGCCAAACGCCGTCTGGCTGAGGTAAGCGAGGGCAAGAGTGACCTCGCTGAGCAGAGCGTTGGTACCAGTGACCCGGCGCGACCGGGGCAGGGGGCCCAAACCCCTGGACGCTAGTCACCAAGAAGAAACCGGCATCGACACCGGAGATACCGCGGCCCGCGAAGAAGGCCAAGGACAGAGGCGAGGCCTTGTGGTTGAAAACCGACAAGGACAAATATGCCGACGTCCTAAAGTCGATGAAGGCGGGCGAAAGCCTTTCGGCCCTTGGGCAAGATATGCGTAGCGTGAGACGCACCAACACGGGAGAAATGCTTCTGGTGCTGAAGCGAGGCGCACAATCTAGTGCGGTATACAAGGCCTTGGCCCAAGAGGTCCTTGGTGAAGGCGCCCAAGTCAGGTCGCTAGGGGTGGAAATGACTCTCCAGTGCAAGCATCTGGACGAGTTCACGGCCGCAGAAGACGTCGTCGCAGCCGTTAAGGAACAATGCGACGTCACAATCGAGCGGGCCTCTGTGCGATTTAGAGATGGACCCTCTGGTACCCAGGTAGCCTACCTCAGGCTACTGAAGGCGGATGCCAAAAAGGTAACCGAGAAAGGGAAGCTGAAGATCGGCTGGTCGGTATGCCCTATTAGCATACCCCAGCCGCCTTCAGTGGATAGGTGCTTTCGGTGCCTTGAGTCCGGCCACAAAGCCTACGAGTGCAAGGGCAAACTATGTCGTCGCTGCGGCGAGGAGGGACATAAAGAGCGGGGTTGCACTAAGGCACACAAGTGCCTTATCTGCACCGCTAAGAAGCAAGCCCATAAACATGCTATGGGCGGACCTTCGTGTCCCTTCGGTGAGTTAAATAAGAAGAAGTCGTGAAAGTCACACAGCTAAATCTTAACCATTGTGCAGCAGCCCAACAGCTGCTGTGGCAGTCGGTCTCGGAGTCGAGGACAGATGTCGCCCTCTATTTTTTTTTTTTTTTTTTTACAATGGAGAAGACCTTTATGTCCTAGCCCAGTACACGTGCTAACGGTAGGGTCCAATCTACCACACGGGGTGCACTGGGGGCGTGTCGGACTCGAATGGTGACCAGCCATTAATACCGACTAAACTCCATTGGGCTCCGCCATCATTCCTCCCAGGAACTACCTCTCGGTATTACTTCTGGGGGGATGGCTGTACTAAGTGTACTCATTCACTCTCACTCGCGCGATCATACATCCTGTATGAGGCTTACTTGGGTGCTCTCTCAATCACACTTTGATTCGCTCTCAAACACTCCCACATGAGGCTGACTTTTGTGCTCACCTTTTACGTTCCATGCGAGGCTGACTTGTGTGCTCACCTTACTCATTCCTTGCTAGGCTTACTTTTGTGCTCGCCCTACCCATCCATGTGAGGCTGACTTGGGTGCTCACCCTATCACCTGATTCACTCTCAATCGTGCCACTCTATTGTACCTTTGTCACTCCCTCTGGCATCCCATGTGGGACATTTTTCTTAGGCCCCACTTCTGACATACCATGCGAGGCTGACTTTTGTGCTCACCTTTTTCATTCCTTGCTTGCTACCAACCTGTGAGGCTGACTTTTATGCTCACCCTTAACATGCAGTGTGAGACTGACTTGGATGCTCACCCTTTCACTCCTCTGCCACGCCATGAGGCATCGATAGCTTAGTTCCAACATACTACGCTACGACCCTCCCGTCTTGGCATGAGGCAGTCCACTTATACGCCTATACACTCACTCTTCTGTCTTGCTTCGGGGTGGCTGGGTTTACCCCTTACGCGGTTGCCATTCGCTGCGCCAACCTACCTCGGCATGAACAGACCATTCACTCTCTTATTTTGCGCTTGGCCTTTTTCGCTCCAGCTAACCAATCACTAGTTAGCCGTGCCCGCCGTCTGTTGCTCGGTTCGCCAGATTACCTGTAGCCTACTGGCAATCTGGATGGTAGCAGCCGAGACTGCGTTCCACTTCTCCACCGTTTGACACATCCGCTGGATAAGGGTATCCGGGGTTGTGTCCCAGCCACAGACGTCAAGCATTGCTCTTCTTTCGACGTCGAACCGATGACATACGAACAGTATGTGTTCGGCAGTTTCATCTACACCTGGGCAGTCCGGGCAGACTGGGACCTCCGCGTGCCCGAACCTGTGGAGGTACTGTCGGAAACAGCCATGGCCTGACAGGAATTGTGTCAGGTGGAAGTGAACTTCCCCATGGGGTCTTCCCACCCAGCTCGATATGCTAGGTATCAGCCGGTGGGTCCACCTACCTTTCGAGGAGTAGTTCCATTCACGCTGCCATCTGGCGACCGAGGTCACCCTGGTGCGCTCGCGGGCTCTCCTATTTCCACGTAGCTCAAAGCACTCCTCATCTTCCCGAATGACCAGCCCGACTGACATCATGCTCGCTATCACGCAGGATGCATCGTGTGATACCGTGCGGTAGGCAGATATCACTCTGAGGCACATCACGCGGTAGGTGCTCTCCAGTTTCTGTAGGTAACTGGTTACCCTCAGTGCTCTTGACCATGACGGGCCGCCGTACCTGAGGATAGATACGGCAACGCCTGCCAGTAACCTACGTCTACTGGCGCACACCTTTGAGCTGTTGGACATCATTCTCGATAGTGCCGCAACAGCAGTCGACGCTCTCTTGCACGTATAGTCGACATGGCTGCCGAAGGTCAGCTTGTCGTCTATAATGACTCCGAGAGACTTCAGACTTCGCTGTGAAGTGATCGCGACTTCTCCCACATGGATAACTGCATGTTGTGCCGACTTGCGGTTGTTGACGATAACTACCTCCGTCTTATGATGAGCGAGCTCCAGGCCTCTCGCGCTCATCCATTCCTCCACCGTGCTAATCGCGTGTTCTGCGGTTAGTTCTACCTCAGGAATTGACTCCCCGTAGACCTCCAAGGTTACGTCGTCGGCAAAGCCGACGATCTTGACCCCAGGAGGGAACTTCAGTCTCAGAACCCCGTCATACATGAGGTTCCATAGCACCGGGCCTAGGATCGAGCCCTGCGGGACTCCGGCGGTAATCGGAACCCTTTTCTGACCGGCATCGGTCTCGTATAGCAGTACGCGGTTTTGGAAGTAACTTTCCAGGATCCGGTACAGACCCACCGGTAGGCTAAGCCGGTGTAACGAGAGCGCGATGGCATCCCAGCTTGCGCTGTTGAATGCATTCTTCACGTCAAGTGTCACTAACGCACAGTATCGAATACCTCGCCTTTTTCGTTGGATCGCTATCTCGGCAGTATTTATCACTGAGTTGAGAGCGTCCACTGTGGACTTACCCTTGCGAAAGCCAAACTGGTTGCTTGACAGACCGTCCGTACCTTCCGCGTACGGGGTGAGCCTGTTGAGGATGATCCTCTCAAGCAGTTTGCCAGTCGTGTCTATCAGACAGATTGGTCTGTACGCCGATGGGTCGCCTGGCGGCTTCCCGGGCTTCGGCAACAGCACCAGTTTCTGCCTTTTCCATCTATCGGGGAAACGGCACTCGTCAAGGCATCTCTGCATAGCTAGCCTGAACATGTTCGGGTTCGCTATGATCGCTGCCTTGAGAGCGTTGTTCGGGACTCCATCCGGCCCTGGAGCTTTGTTCATTGCTAGGGATTTAGCCACTGCGAGTAGTTCTTCGTTCGTCACTGGAGCCACCATTTCGACCGTGCCCGCACTGTCTCGTAGTGCAGGTGGCCAGGGGCTTGTGGCTCGAGACGGGAAGAGTACTTCGATAATCGTTGCCAACCGGTCCGGAGACCGTTCAGGGGGTGAGGAGCCCCCTTTGGTCTTGGCCATCACAATCCGGTAGGCGTCGCCCCACGGATTCGCGTTGGCACTCTCACACAGGTTGTCGAAACACGCTCTCTTGCTGCTTTTAATAGCCTTGTTAAGGGCTAATTTCGCAGCTCGAAACACTTCACGGCGGTTCTCTCTTGCATCCTCGGTGCGAGCTCTTTGCATCCTACGTCTAGCTCTGAGGCAGGCTGACCGTAGAGCTGCAATCTCGGCACTCCACCAGTATACCGGGCATCTGCCGTTTCTTGGCAGTGTTTTTCTCGGCATAGTGGCGTCGCACGCGCGTGGTAGAACAGCTACCAGCGCATCCCCGCTTAGACTGTCGGTGTTGGCCTCCAGTCCCAGGGCCGCGGTGAAAGCTTCGCTGTCGAAGTGATTGGACTTCCACCCGCTTACCTGACAGGGATCTCCCGCCCTCGGATGCTGCACACCATAGTTGATCTTAAAGCGGATTGCTAAATGATCACTATGGGTGTAGCCTTCGTCTACCCTCCATTCCATGCCTGGAGCCAGACTCGGGCTGGCAAAGGTCAAATCAATCCACGCCTCCACTCCGTTTCTACGGAATGTACTAGCGGAGCCATCATTAGCTAGCACAGTATCGAGTTTCGCAAACGCTTCCATTAGCGCTTGACCCCTGCTATTTGTACAGC